>NC_090646.1:184791218-185091218 GCF_040937935.1 Hyperolius riggenbachi
CACTCTTGCTACGGGCAAATAGAGCACTCTGCATCATCTCCTGCTTCACAGATCACACATAACCTACCGAGGCATTTATCCCATCCCACTTTTCAGACTCACTGAGCACAAGCAATTTGAAAAAGAACTTATAGAGAAACCATCCATAACAGAAATAACTGCAGTAAAAGTCGGTCCCTTATGTTTAAATTTCTGTGCAGAATTAGTGAGCAGTAACAGGTGTGTCTAGATCCTAGATTATCATTGGCTAGTAAAACTGAAAACAGAGTTGTAACCCACTAGAACTGGCTTACAAAGGCACCAGCAAATGTGTATTTACCGGTGTAATGGGAAATTGTAAAAACTGCCTCCCTCATTATAATTCTCTCCATTACTGTTACCTAGTTTATTCGGGGGTGCAAAGCTGCATTGAGATACAGTGGGAGCGAGCAGGTCACTCCATTAAAGTGGAGCTGTCAGCCATACTATGTCTGAAAAAAAACACATATATAAGTAGATAAATACTTGCTCTACTTACATAACATATGTATTGCACTGTCTACATTTTGATTTTAGTGATTTTTCATAGTAAAAAAAAAGAGAAAATCCTTCTTAGTATTTTCCATTTTGTCTTTGTCTATCGTGAAGCCAATCCTGACATAATTTCCTCCCTTACTTTGTCTGTGTATCATTGCCCGCCCCCCTCCCAGTCCTCAAACACTCCCACCCAGATCTGCATTGAGAAATATTGGCCAATCAGAAAGGAAAAGAGATGTGGGAGGGGGAAACAGGAGGGAAAGAGGCTTTAGCCAATCAGGCTGCATTAGTTAAGTCTGAGGCGAAAGTAAAGAAGAAAAGAAGAAAACCCAGCATGCCATGCAACTTCCTTTGTGCGGCAATGTACCAAATAAGAGCCAGGGAAACTAAGGAATAATGTTTTATAGAGAAGAAAAATAAGAGTGATTTTTAACTTTTGGATTGCCTGGTTAGCATCCTTATTACTTGTTTACCAGATAAAAATAAAGGATTGATTTTTTATTTTATGCCGACAGTTACTCTTTAAGGTGACTTACAGAGAGAGAAGTGCACTGTCTTAACTGCTTGGAATATGATGATCCATGATCGAGGTTGTTGAGTAGCAGTGTCTTGGAAATGATAAAAAAATAAAGCCAGAACTTCAGCTGAATCTAATGTTCTTCCTCAAAGTGTATTGGAGAGGAGGCAAGAGCCAAACTCTACAGGAGAAAAGTGAGCTCCTGGATGCCTAATGGGATGGGTTATACAGCCTGTAACAACTTAGATGGGCATGCAGCATTGCATTATAGAGGTCTGCAACTAGTGGTGGTAGACAGCCAGGAGGATAACTGCTGCATTACTAGCAGGGGACATGTAGGCATACCTATGAATCTGCCGCCAAAAGACTTGGGTGCAGAATAAATTAATATATCTCCTCCTTTATGCTTTGCCCCCTCTCTGTGTAACCTCTCCATCTCATTTTTCCTTCTCTGCTACCTCCTACAAATCATTATGTCTCTTTCTGCCACCTACCTGTCTCACTCTGCATCCTCTCTACATGGGCGTGAAATTTTTCCAGGGGGGGGGTCAAAAAGTGGGGAGCAAAAAGCGGGGCGGTGCGCATAGCGCGCCTCGCCGCAAAACTGGGTTGGTGTTGTGTGGCACGCGTAGCGCGCCAAAAAAAAGGAGCTACGCCGCGCCGAAAAATGGGTGTAGTCATGAACCAGAATGTGGGTGTGGTCGTGGGTGGAGACAAGTTTACATGAACTAAGCAATGGTGGGACATTAGATTAGGACAGTGGTGGCGAACCTTTTGGAGGTCGAGTGTCCAAACTGCAAAGTCACTTTACTATCACAAAGTGGCAACAGCAATTTAAACTAAATACAAACGTTTTAACTCATACATGAACATTATGGAAAATTAAGTTGAAAATAAACTGTGAAGATAAACAATTTCATCCATCGTACTCCTGAAAAAATTATTCATTTTTTTTAGAACCTCCCAGTTTCATTTTCTGTTTTAAAAAGCGGAAAAAGTAGGTTTAATGCTATTGTCTCATATGATGATGATTCCCTCAGCTTTTTCCATAGTCTCGCAGTTAGCAATCATGTGACCCCCAACAAGACAAATTCAGCAATCATGAGCCCCCTCCCCCATCAAGACAAATTCAGCAATCATGAGGCCCCCAACATGACCAACTCAGCAATCATGAGGCCCCCAACAAGACAAATTCAGCAATCATGAGGCCCCCAACAAGACAAATTCAGCAATCATGAGGCCCCCAACACGACAAATTCAGCAATCTTGAGGCCCCCAACAAATCATGAGGCCCCCAACAAGACAAAGTCAGTAACCATGAGGCCCGCAACAAGACAAATTCAGCAGTCGTGAGGCACATAAATAGACAGCTTTTCACATAAATAGGCAGAATGCCCCCTTAATATGTAGACACCTCTCACCTGGCATCAGTTCCCCAAAATACACTCAATCTGACAGCAGTGGTTCCCCACAAATAGGTAGCCCCAGGTCTATAGGTGTCCCCAGAATAGGTGGCCAGCGGTATAGATGTCCCCAAAACTGGTAGCCAGGGGTAGAGATGTCCCCAGAACAGGTAGCCAGGGGTATATGTGCCCAGTATATGTAGTCAGGGGTATATGTGCCCAGTATATGTAGGCAGGGGTATTTGTGCCCAGTATATGTAGGCAGGGGTATATGTCCCCAGTATATGTAGGCAGGGGTATATGTCCCAGTATATGTAGGCAGGGGTATATGTCCCAGTATATGTAGCCAGGGGGATATGTCCCAGTATATGTAGCCAGGGGGATATGTCCCAGTATATGTAGGCAGGGGGTATATGTCCCAGTATATGTAGGCAGGGGGTATATGTCCCAGTATATGTAGCCAGGGGGATATGTCCCAGTATATGTAGCCAGGGGGATATGTCCCAGTATATGTAGCCAGGGGGATATGTTCCAGTATATGTAGGCAGGGGGTATATGTCCCAGTATATGTAGGCAGGGGGTATATGTCCCAGTATATGTAGCCAGGGGGATATGTCCCAGTATATGTAGGCAGGGGTATATGTCCCCAGAAAAAGTAGCCAGGGGGATATGTCCCAGTATATGTAGGCAGGGGTATATGTCCCAGTATATGTAGGCAGGGGTATATGTCCCAGTATATGTAGGCAGGGGGTATATGTCCCAGTATATGTAGCCAGGGGGATATGTCCCAGTATATGTAGTCAGGGGTATATGTGCCCAGTATATGTAGGCAGGGGTATATGTGCCCAGTATATGTAGGCAGGGGTATATGTGCCCAGTATATGTAGGCAGGGGTATATGTCCCAGTATATGTAGGCAGGGGTATATGTCCCAGTATATGTAGCCAGGGGGATATGTCCCAGTATATGTAGCCAGGGGGATATGTCCCAGTATATGTAGGCAGGGGGTATATGTCCCAGTATATGTAGGCAGGGGGGTATATGTCCCAGTATATGTAGCCAGGGGGATATGTCCCAGTATATGTAGCCAGGGGGATATGACCCAGTATATGTAGCCAGGGGGATATGTGCCAGTATATGTAGGCAGGGGTATATGTCCCAGTATATGTAGGCAGGGGTATATGTCCCAGTATATGTAGCCAGGGGGATATGTCCCAGTATATGTAGCCAGGGGGATATGTCCCAGTATATGTAGCCAGGGGGATATGTCCCAGTATATGTAGGCAGGGGGTATATGTCCCAGTATATGTAGGCAGGGGGTATATGTCCCAGTATATGTAGCCAAGGGGATATGTCCCAGTATATGTAGGCAGGGGTATATGTCCCCAGAAAAAGTAGCCAGGGGGATATGTCCCAGTATATGTAGGCAGGGGTATATGTCCCAGTATATGTAGGCAGGGGTATATGTCCCAGTATATGTAGGCAGGGGTATATGTCCCAGTATATGTAGGCAGGGGTATATGTGCCCAGTATATGTAGCCAGGGGGATATGTCCCAGTATATGTAGGCAGGGGTATATGTCCCAGTATATGTAGGCAGGGGGTATATGTCCCAGTATATGTAGCCAGGGGGATATGTCCCAGTATATGTAGGCAGGGGTATATATCCCAGTATATGTAGGCAGGGGGTATATGTCCCAGTATATGTAGCCAGGGGGATATGTCCCAGTATATGTAGCCAGGGGTATATGTCCCTAGAAAAAGTGGCCATGTGTGCCCATGCGGACGCCCATGCCTCTCTATCTCTTTTGCCTTCCTGTGTCTGTCTCTATTTCCTCCACTTCCTTGTGTCTCTCTCTGCCACATCTCTATCTTTTTCTCCTTCCTATGTCTCTCTGTTTCTCTGCTACATGTTTACCAACCTCTTTCAATTCTCAGTGTCTCTCTCTGCTACCTTTCTGTCTACTTCTTTGGACTCCTTGTGTCTCTCTTCCCTTCCCTTCACATCCCTATGTCTCTCTCTGCCACCTCTTTGACTGTATCTTCCACATCCATGTGTTTCTCTCTGCTACCTTTCAGTGCATCTCCTTCAGCTTCGCACATCTCTTTCTAACCTCTCTAGGCCTTCTCCACCTACCTGTGTTTGTCTCTGCAACCGTTCTGTCTTTCTCTTCCACCCTCCTGTGTGTATCTCTGCCACCTTTCTGTCTTTCTCTACCAGCCTCCTGTATCTGCCTGGTAAACCTTTCCTTCTCTCCCCTTCACCTCCCAGTATTTGTCTCTGCCACCTCTCTGTCTATCGTCTCCACCTCCCTCTATCTGCCTCAGCCACCTCTTTGTCTATCGTCTCCACATCCCTATATTTGTCTTTGCCACCTTCCTCTGTCTCTCCGATATACATAATTATGCAGAGTTAATAGAGCTCGCCAAGATATTGACATTTTGCAGAAAGATCATGACAGATTGGTAGGATGGTCTGTAAAAGCTGATGAAATTGAATGCTGGTAAATGCTAGGATATTCACCTAAGTCACATTATTAGCATTGTACGCTGAACACTGAATGGGGTGCAGTTGGACAAAACTTATTTGTGCTTTACTGGTACTGTAATAAGAAAACTGTTACAAAACTGGAACAAAGAGCTAAAAAGCAGGCGTCGTCCTTCAACTGATTAAAGTTCAGCTGATGTAGCTGCATTAAGTGGGCTGAAGGAACTAGCTTGTAGTAAAACACTACTCTTCCTGAGAAAAAAAGTAACGCAGGTTAGTTTTATCTATTACAAAGTTTTGTCAAGATTTTGAAGGCCCTCACTTAGTTCTGGTGTCTTTGTAACAGAAACTATTGCAGTATCTTCATAACAGAAAGTGCTAAATGGGTGTTGCATCAGCTACTGTACAATATCTTAAAACCACACAATATCACTGATACTACAAGAAGTAAGACTTGAATTTTTTTGCAGTTCTAGCAGCTGTATATTGAAAAGAAAAGAACATTTTTACCAGAGCTGTTGACCTTGTGATAAGAGATATAAAGGCTACCATATTAATTTATTTATTTTTAAATAATGCTGATTGACTGGCTGTCTTGCTCTACCCTTAATACTTCAAACTGTGGACCGTGGGAGAGGCGGTGGGTGCACCAGGCACTAAGGTGAACGAACAACTGCATAGATGTGAAACGATCATCGTTCGTCCACCTAGTACTGGTGTACCCACCTTCTCTCCGTCTCCCCGCATGATGTTAGCATAAGCACTTAGCTGTGATGGTTTTCTCTGGATGGAAGTGGTAACGGCAGCAATAAACTACTTGCATACCTTACTCTGTTCCTCTTAGCCAATGGCCTCAATTCACTTAGATCATGCTGGAGATAATAAGGCAAGAGAAAACTTACCTCCACACAGTAAGAGAGTTATCTTATCTCTTTATTCCTTACGTTACCTCCTCTATAGTTAATTTACCTCCTCTGTAGTTAATTTACCTCCTCTGTAGTTAATTTACCTCCTCTGTAGTTATTTTCACACGCAGTTAATTAACAGCCTGTCTCTCTGGAGTTATTTTAAAGAGGAACTGTAAGCTCAAAATAATTTATTGCCAGCAGGTAGCCTATACCCAATTTATAGATGAAAACCCAGTATTTTCTGCTAGAAATCCAGCATTTTGCACCTTTAAGTAGGAAGCCACGCCCCCTCATGAGGCTGCTCCGCGGCTGTATATTCATTAAGCTTGTGCGCACTGCCTTCTGGGTAGTGACATCATGGGTTGCTAAGGGGGAATAAAAACAGCAGTCCTCACTGTCATCAAGGTGGGACATGTGCACGAGGCAGAAGAAGTTTATCTTGCAGCCTCCGATGGGATGATTGATCATCCCTCTCTGCCCTGTGAAGCTGCCGCTGCCACTATCAGGTCAGCGACATGTGTTTAACTCTCCTCATCCCAGCTGGAATCCCTCTTGTCAGCTCTTCCTACAGCCTCCGATGATCTTATAGCTCTGCCTGCATGTCGGGTGAATGCACATGACATGCAGGCAGAGCTATAAGATCATCGGAGGCTGTAGGAAGAGCTGACAAGAGGGATTCCAGCTGGGATGAGGAGAGTTAAACACATGTCGCTGACCTGATAGTGGCAGCGGCAGCTTCACAGGGCAGAGAGGGATGATCAATCATCCCATCGGAGGCTGCAAGATAAACTTCTTCTGCCTCGTGCACATGTCCCACCTTGATGAAAGTGAGGACTGCTGTTTTTTTTCCCTCTTAGCAACCCATGATGTCACTACCCAGAAGGCAGTGCGCACAAGCTTAATGAATATACAGCCGCGGAGCAGCCTCATGAGGGGGCGTGGCTTCCTACTTAAAGGTGTAATTCCAGCAAAATGCTGGATTTCTAGCAGAAAATACTGGGTTTTCATCTGTAAATTGGGTATAGGCTACCTGCTGGCAATAAATTATTTTGAGCTTACAGTTCCTCTTTAAGGATTGGAGAGTTAACTTAAAGACAGAAGAGTTAACTTTAGGTTTGCCTGAGGTAAAATATTCCC
Organism: Hyperolius riggenbachi; assembly: GCF_040937935.1. Taxonomy (NCBI): domain Eukaryota; kingdom Metazoa; phylum Chordata; class Amphibia; order Anura; family Hyperoliidae; genus Hyperolius; species Hyperolius riggenbachi. The sequence goes on from NC_090646.1 coordinate 184,798,186, forward strand.
TGAATACTACATGCCTTATCAACATGGTAACAACTCTAGAAATGTTATTAAAGACAGGAGATAGGCTTAGTGAATTGAGGCCAATGTCTCTGGGAAATATTTTAGGGAAGCAAAACATAAATAAAAAATAAAATAAACAGAATAGAAAAGCTCACCGAGAACATTGTTGCCAGCACCCTGTTGGCAGAAACATTGTTAGTAAACACTGGAAGGTGTTTAACATCCAGGAGCATAAGGCCCATAGGAAGCATTAATGAAGCTGATTGTGATATTCACTGATTAATTTGCTAATAAAGAACCCAGGGAAAGTCTTAAAAAACATAAAGCCAATAAGGTTTTATATCTCATGCTAAAGTGTTGTAACTGCATGCTATTTATTTTTCAAGTCTGTAAACCAAGCTGAGAAAGACTCAGGGCTGGAACCGACTAGAGCGATTTTGTGAGCGTTTTGAGAGCGATTCAAAACGCTAATGATTTCCCTAAACACTGAGCTAATGTTAATGGATGGGCCAAATTCCACTGGAGCGATTGCGATTACCAAAATCACAAACGCAGGACATGCAGCATTTTAGCGTTTAGCGTTAGCGGTTAGCGTTTCTGCAATGTAAAGTATATAAACTCTGGCGTAATTGCTCATCAAAACCTACACGTAGTGATTTGCTAGCATTTTGAAGTTACTGCACACTGTAAAAGAATTTAAATTAATTGAAAGGACCAATCAGAATTAAAACGCTAATCGCTAATCGCTACACAATCGCTGGCAAAAACCTTACACTTTTTAAAATTGCTATCAAAAATTAGCGATAGCAATTTGTAGTGGGTTCCAGGCCTTAGTCAGAAACAGGGCTGGCAATTGCATAGGGCCAAACTGGGCAAGTGTACAGGGCAGAGGCTGTTGACTTGTTCTACTGTTATGGAGGGGGAAATGGGACTATGGTGTGGGGCAAAATGAAGTAGCTTTCAGTGGGTGGGGTGAGTGGTGGAACAATGGGCTTTGCCTGTGCTTAGCCAAGACGATCCAGCACTCTGGTCCTCTCAGTGACTCATCAGGGCCACCATACACACACTAAATTCTCAACATTGGCAGTCCTGATTGGACGTCTTGACCGAAAATGCCTCTAGCCTGTGTGCAAGGCTTTTAATTGGACTTAACAGAATAACAGTTATTTCAGCTGACCTGTCATTAAAGAGGAACTTCAGTGAAAATAATGTAATAAAAAAGTTCTTAATTTTTACAATAATTATGTATAAATGATTTAGTCAGTGTTTGCTCATTGTAAAATCTTTCGTCTCCCTGATATACATTCTGACATTTATCACATGGTGACATTTTTACTGCTGGCAGGTGATGTCACTGGAAGGAGATGCTGCTCGCTTTTTGGCAGTTGGAAAAAGCTGTTATTTCCCACAATGCAACAAGGCTCCCACAGTGTGATGTCAGTACCTCAGTGCTGTTAGGCGCTGACATCACACTGTGGGAGGGCTTTCACCACAATATCAGCCATACAGAGCCCCCTGATGATCAGTTTGAAAAATAAAGGAATAGATTTTTCATGGGAAAGGGTGTCAGCTACTGATTGGGATGAAGAATTCTTGGTTATGGTTTCTCTTTAAGTAAGCATGGCCACAAAGATAACAGACTACTGCATGCAAAACAGTGCCTGGCAGAAACCATTGCACAAGTGTGTAATACAGAATCTATGAATGGAGACTATCCCTTCAGTATTCAGCAAAACTCTTATAGAAAACTGAAACTAGAACAACCCTGGTGAGGGTAAAATCCAGGCCTAGCAACCCAGTTCTAAGCCAATTAAGTCTACTAAGCACAATATCCTTCTTTCCACGTATAATGCTGCAGTACTTTTGGCGCTGGCTCTTGGTATATTTTTCCGAGAGGTCCAATCATTTCTCATTTCGGTTAAAATAAAAAATAACAACAAACACTGCCAACGAATGAATAGCCTTGCAGCAGTTTTGGATTTTGCTTTTGAGTCATCTTTTTGCATTAACAGGAACAGCTCAAGTAATTTACTGTGTATGTTTACCACGATTGCTCAGAGCTATTCTATATAAATAATAATCACAGTAACTGTTTCATCATTAATATTTAGTGCTACAGTCTGTGTTACAATACTTGTGAAGATGTTTTATTTGCCCAGAGAAACACAAAATAAATGAACACAGTACTGTCTGCAAAATAGTTTACTTTTGATACAGTGTGCAGCTTCCTTGTTTACTTAAATAGTTTTCATCTCCAAATCAGTCAATAAGCAGATACACCGGGATATTTTTAACAAAAAATAAATATTGGAAAGGCTGAAACACATTTGCTGATCTGGACACATTTCTTACCGCCTTGGAGATAGTCGGGAAAGATTCTTCTTCCAGTTTCAACTGTATATTTTGCTTTTATTTTTCTCCAATAAAGGTTAAACTTAAACATAAATGGATGCGATAGCGCCACGATTTGCAAGTGAAGCAGATTTAGGTTTTTTTCCCATGACTCAGAGGATGCACGCCTGTTTTTAATACAGGCTTTGGTGGAGCCTTCCAATGGTTATTCTTAACCAAAGCGAAAAACGGAATATTTAATGATGACCGTTCAAACATTACACCTAATTAATTAAGTTGTGAGGTCAGAGGTGGCGGGGAAAAGATATGCATAAGTTCTCATTCCGCAGTGTGTAGCACTGCTATTTTTCCAGCCTTACAGAACTTTATCACAAAGACGGCATACATAATGTAACAAAAACATTGCCCTCGATTGTATCTGTACCACAAAGGGCCAAGTGAAAGACTCACACCACAAAGAAACCCGCTTTTTTTCCAGAGATTAGTCTATTTTTAATTATAATGGTTTCCAAGCACTACAGGTGAGAAATGGCCCAAACCAACAGTACATCATGATGAAAGGATTGAGGCTTTGCAAAGCTGTCATCCCATGTGCCCAGTTACCAAAAGATTTATTTCCAAACAAGGACCCATTGTGGCAGCGGTGTCTGAAAAGCCCAAAATTCAGTTGTAATGGGCAAATCAAATTCATTGTTACATGCCTCAGTATTACGAATTATTAATTTTTTTCTATATCAGAACACTTTGAAAACAAAGTATTTGGCATTCCTCTTTTTCAACAAAGCTGAAACTCAGAGCAGGGAAAATCACAGTTTAACACACAGCGTGGTCCTGTGTGGTAAGTGGTATCCATAGCAACCGATAGATTTTATGCTAAGCCTGGCCTTTAGAAACATTTCACGTTTACCACTGTGAAAGAGATGGCCTTGATTTAAAAATGATACAACAAGTATATTGGCCAAGCACGTTTTATGCTCTCTGCTGCAAATAGATATAACAAACTTCTCTCTTCCCAATGGATTCACGGTGGTATGGTCACCATTGTCGATATGAATTCGAGGCAATTTCTTCAGAGCAATTACTGAAACATAACTTTATTTGATCTGCTTGTATTATATAAGTTTTGATATTGAACATTCGAGTGAGAGCAATGAACAGGACTATCTCAATGGATTCCACAAGAGTTGATGCTTCAGAATTTCTCAAATTTCTGCTATAAAAGGACACTGAAGAGTAAATGTTAAAGGAGAACTCTACAATGCATATATAGCTTTTTTTCTTGGGTAATAACTATCTAATGATAACATTTGCAGTGCAATGTCACCTTCATAAGACATTGGCTATTCACAAACCCCATTGCCCACAGAACAGTAGCCAATATATAACTCAGATTAAAACTTAGTCAAAGTAGTAGTTTGATATCTGAATGGTTAAGTAAGGTTGACCCATCAGGTTGACAGTCACAGCAAGCCAGGTTATTTCCATCGTACTGGATTATATTCCAGCCTCTACATTGGTGCATTGGCCAACCTTTAGACAACTGGTTGTGCCTGCCCATTCACACACTCCTGCAGCATACATTTGAAAAAGCCGCGGGCTAATTTAGGTGCAATGTTAAATAACGATAACAGTAAAGTACAATTTAATTGCAGTAAATGTAAATAATGGTAAATAACAATTTAATATTAGCCGATATGTCACTGTTAACTAACCTCTCCCTACTCTCACACAGAGCGCTCCCCTCTGGGAAACTAATAACCCTTCCCAGACAAATAATAACTCTCCCTCCCTGGGCAACTAATAACCTTCCTACCCCAGACAACTAATAACTGTCCCTTCCCAGGCAACTAATAACCCTCCCCCCAGACAACAAAAACCCTCCCTCCCTAGGTAACTAATAACCCTCCCTCCATGGGCAACTAATAACCCTCCCCCGGACAACAAAAAAACCCTCCCTCCCTGGGTAACTAATAACCCTCCTTAATTGGGCAACTAATAACCCTCCCTTACTGGGCAACTAATAACCCTCCCTCACTGGGCAACTAATAACCCTCCTTAATTGGGCAACTAATAACCCTCCCTTACTGGGCAACTAATAACCCTCCCTCACTGGGCAACTAATAACCCTCCCTCCCTGGGCAACTAATAACTTACCCTCCCTGGGCAACTAATAACCCTCCCTCCCTGGGTAACTAATAACTTACCCTCCCTGGGCAACTAATAACCCTCCCTCCCTGAGTAACTAATAACCCTCCCTCCCTGGGCAACTAATAACCCTCCCTCACTGGGCAACTAATAACCCTCCCTCCCTGGGCAACTAATAACTTACCCTCCCTGGGCAACTAATAACTCTCCCCCTGGAGAACTAACAACCCTCCCTCCCCAGGAAACTAATAACCCTCCCTCCCTGGGCAACTAATAACCCTCCCTCCCCTGGCAACTAATAACCGAAGAAGCCTGCCAAATAACAAAAAAAGTAAATAATAATTTAACTGAAGCCGCCCACTAAATAACAAAAAAATAAATAAAAACAGTAAATAGCATTTTAACAGGAGCCAAAACAGTAAATAAAAATATAACTGGAGCTGCCCACTAAAAATGTAACTGGAGCCGCCAGCTAAATAGCGGTAGCGGTTAGCCGTATGCAACACGCAGTGAAAACAGGCTTACGGGTAATGTTGTTGGCCTTATACATTGAGAAGGCCTTCAACACTATCTACTGGAAATACATGCTGGATGTTCTGCAGAATGCAGGCTTAGGTGGAGCTTTTATCCATATTATTCAGCAACTGTACTTATCCCCTCGAGCTTACCTCAAGCTACCCTGCTCTTCCTTTTTTATCCCTATAGAAAGAGTTACCCGCACTTTTATTATGCAGGCATACAGCTTCCACTTATTACCCAATGAAGCAATGATTCATCCATGAAAAAGCACTATTTTTAAAGCCTAACAAAGTTTGTGTCCTTTCCTACACCTGTGCTTTACACTCAGGAGGTTAGTAGAGTCCATTCATGCTTGCAAGGGTAGAAGAAGAAGAAGAAGACTTTTTTTGGTATAGCGCCTTTCTCCTGTCAGACTCAAAGCGCTTGCGAGGCAGCCACAAGAGCGCACTCAGTAGGCACTAGCAGTGTTAGGGAGTCTTTCCCAATGAACTCCTTACTGAATAGGTGCTGGTTCAACGGCAGGCTGCGGAGACTCCGAAAAATCAAGGAGGAAGCACACAAATCCGGATCCCCAGAGGAGTTCAGGGTGGCCAGGAACACCTTGAACCATGAGCTGAAGGTGGCAAAGAGAGACTACTCTAACAAGCTGAGTCTGAACCTTCAGTCCAACAACCCACGGGACGTCTGGAAAGGCCTCAGAGCAGTCACTAACCTCAAGCCCCCTCCTCAACACATACTTCCTAGCTTTGCGTTAACTGAAGAGCTCAACAAATTCTATTGCAGGTTTGAGGAACAACCCACCCATCCTGTGGACCTAGCACTCACCTCTTCTCCAAGGGAGTCTCCTCCCACTTCATCTCCCCACGCTGCTAGTCTCCCCCTGGCACTGAGGATAGTCCAGGAGGCCGATGTCTTACGACACCTCCGGAAGCTCAACACCAGGAAAGCTTCAGGCCCGGACGGCATATCTCCAACCTGCCTGAAAACATGTGCAAGCCAGCTAGCCCCGATCCTCACCTCCATCTTCAGCAAATCCCTGACGCTAGGCAAGGTCCCCTCCTGCTTCAAAAAATCGGACATCATCCCAGTCCCCAAGAAACCAGGAGCCACTGATCTGAATAACTACAGACCTGTTGCTCTAACTCCAATCATCATGAAGACCTTTGAAAGACTGGTTCTCACCTACCTGAAGGGACACACAGCCACCTTAATGGACCCCCTGCAATTCGCTTACAGGGCCAACCGGTCTGTGGAGGATGCCATTAATATCAGTCTAGCACACATCATGGCTCATCTGGACAAATCTAACACCTATGCCAGGATCCTGCTCCTGGACTTCAGTTCCGCTTTTAACACCATCTGTCCGAACATTCTGCATGACAACCTGGCACGACTCGGTGTGGACCTCTCTCTCTGCACCTGGATCAAGGACTTCCTCACCGACAGGACACAACTAGTGAGAATCGGCGGCTGCTCCTCTGGGGTCAGAACTACAAACACGGGGGCCCCGCAAGGGTGTGTGCTGTCCCCAATTCTTTTTTCCCTGTACACAAACAGCTGTACATCATCCGCTGACTCTGTCAAGGTCATCAAGTTTGCGGATGATACCACCATACTAGGTCTCATTGGAGAAGAAGGGGAATTTGTATATCGTAGTGAGATTGAGCGGATCCTCAGGTGGTGCTCAGACAACAGACTGGTTCTAAACGCATCAAAAACTGTGGAACTGATTGTGGACTTCAGAAGGAATGCCCCATCTCCCCGTCCAGTCTACATTGAGGGCACTGAGGTCTCCAGAGTACATAGCGCACGGTTCCTTGGCACCACCATCACTGAGAACCTAAGGTGGGATGTGAACACCTCCGTAACTCAAAAAAAAGCCCAGCAGAGACTGTTCTTCTTAAGGCAGCTGAGGAAGTTTGGTATGCCGCGGGAGCTAATGACTAGCTTCTACACGTCCACCATTGAGTCTGTCCTCTGCTCCTCCATCATTGTCTGGTACTCGGGGGCAAATACAAAGGACAAGCACAAACTTCAGAGGGTAATCAGCACCGCTGAGAAGATCATCGGGTCACCTCTGCCTCCCCTAGACCTCCTCCACACATCCAGAATGAGGTCCAGGGCCAACAGGATTACTGACGACCAATCCCACCCTGGCAGTGGCTTCTTCGACCCCCTGCCCTCAGGCCGTCGCTAGAGGACCATCCCCACCAAAACCACCAGGCACAGAAACACCTTCTTCCCCCAGGCAGTTCTCCTACTCAACGAATGAGAGCATGCGTGCATGCCTGTAGTCCACACTGTTCCACGTTTTATAATTGTATCACGCTACTCTTGCACAAGGGGGCTGTTTCAGCCACACTATGCTTGGTTATTGTTACTATCAATGTTGTTGTTATATTGTCACTGTTAACTGTTGTATTCCTATGTCGTACTCCTATATTGCTGCTGTTATACTGTTGCATTCCTATGTAGCTACTACTAATGCTGTCAACTCGCAATACCATCAATGTCTGCCATGTGCAGAGCCGGATTAAGGCTAAATGGGGCCCTAAGCAAAGTAACTGATTTGGGCCCCCCCATCATGTCGTAATAGAATCAGAAGATGCAGCTGCACAGCAATATGCCGCACACACCGGGCAGCCGAGCTACTGGTTGCTATGGGCAACAGCACGCTTTCCTCTGTGGGTGCACAATGCAGGGAATAGCAGCGGCAAAATGCAGAGTGAGAGATGAATGGCTGGGACATTTGCACTCAGGGGCTGGGGCACCCCTGTGAAGAGGGCGCCAGATATCACAGCAGCAGCACTTTCCCCCTGCATCTCCAGCCTGGCAATAGCAGAAAGCTCTGGACACCGCCAAACCGGAAGCCGTTCCCCAGACAGAATTACATAACCACTCCCACCACCGAACAACCAATTTCCTCCCAAACTAGACAGCCACCATGCAGCTTCCATCCCAGTGAATACGATAGTCCAGCAGAGAAGGCAGCCGCAGTGGGGGAGAATGACAGCACCAGATGAATCACATTCACCTATTGCGATCCAAGCAATAGAGGTCCCGTCATCCGGAGCCCATCTGTCTCCTCTAGAGTGCTGCCGCTCTGTTACTACTACTATTACTACTTCCTACTTCCTGTCTGATCTGAGAATCAGGAAGTTCAGAGCGAGCGGCTGCACTGTAGAAGAGACAGATGGGTTTCAGATGACGGGATCTCTATCGCTTGGATCATGGATAGGTGAGTGAGCGTTTGCCATCTGCTGCTATCATTCTTGCTGCAGCTGTGGTTCTCTGTGGGAAGGGAGGGTGGAGTGGGCAGCGGCAGAGCGCACAGTAGCAGGAGGGGGACCTAGGAGGAGAGCCTGGCTCTGAAGACAATCAGCAGCACACGGCATCATTTGACAAGACAAGACAAATAACATTTATATCGCGCTTTTCTCCTGGTGGACTCAAAGCGCCAGAGCTGCAGCCACTAGGACGCGCCCTATAGGCAGTAGCAGTGTTAGAGAGACTTGCCTACGGTCTCCTACTGAATAGGTGCTGGCTTACTGAACAGGCAGAGCTGAGATTCGAACCCTGGTCTCCTGTGTCAGCGGCAGAGCCCTTAAAGGGACTCCAAGCAGTGCCTGTGGATATGCCTTTAAGCATACCCACAACTAATTCATTACATCCTCACACCTACCAGCATGATGTTTGTAATTATATCCCCCTGGGTTCCTTATATTTCATTGCATTGTGCTGAATCGAGCTGCCAACTTTGGAGAAAAGTCGTCCTGTGGCCGTGATTTCGATCGCGAAAATATCGAAAACTAAAAGGCATAGAGCAGCTGTTTATATATCATTGGAAAGAGGAGAAAGAGAGCTTTAAAATGATATGCATCTTTCCATAGTTACTGCACTGCTCAGAGTCCCTTTAACCATTATACCATCCAGCCACCGCTGACTTTGGAGAAAAGTCGTCCTGTGGCCGCGATTTCGATCGCGAAAATATCGAAAACTAAAAGGCATAGAGCAGCTGTTTATATATCATTGGAAAGAGGAGAAAGAGAGCTTTAAAATGATATGCATCTTTCCATAGTTACTGCACTGCTGAGAGTCCCTTTAACCATTATACCATCCAGCCACCGTTGACAGGATGGCAAGGGCTGGTTTATGTGCTGATGGGGCCCCTTTGACTCTGAATGGGGCCCCAAGCGACTGCTTTTGTTGCCTGGTCGGTAATCCGGCCCTGGCCATGTGTCCACAAATAATTCCGGGTGCGGCACCTGTTGCACTCGGCGAATAAAGCTGATAAAGCTGATTCTGATTACTGAGTAGGAAGAGCCAGGATTTGAACCCAGGACTCCTACATCAGAGGCAGAGCCCTTAACCAATACACTATCCAGCTATCAGGGTAAGGGGACACTTCATAACCTTACAGTGTGGAAGGAAAGAGATCGGTGGAGCCCACCACTCAACCCAGGTCAAGATCCCTGTGACTATGCTTCTAGGTGGACATGCATGGAGCTTAAAGCGAAAGATTGTCACCATAAAAATCGAGTTTCAACAGCAACTGGTCTGAGTGTATTAAGTGATAAAGATGCTACTCCTGCATTCAAAACTTTTAAAACTTTTCCTGCTGCTATGATTCGGAGTTATCACATACTTAAGGAGCACTGGCCCTTTAGTAGTCAGTGCCAAACAGTTGCACGCTGGGGGTTCTATTCCTCCTCTTCCATGTATTTCTCTGCCTAGCTGCTTATCTGAAACATGATCCCCTGCTCACTTGTGTTTACAAGCAAGGCTGAGGTGACTAAGCGATTGGAGGAGAAAAGAAAAAAAGTAAAGGGCAGAAATGACATCAGGATTTAGCCTAAACTGTGGGCAAAAGACATGGTTCCAACCAGGAACAGAATTCTCTTCATTTACTATATAAAATTCACTGAAATCAAAACATGGACAGTACAATACATGTATTATGTAAGTAGATCAAGTATTTATCTACTTGTATACAGTATGTGTTTTTTTCCCTGGTATAGTATGGCAAATCCTACTGCTTTAACATCAATGGATACTAAACTGTACATACGTACGTCAGGTAACAGAAGGTACAGCTGACTATGGTACGGTCAATGCTCTACACGGGGCTGGATTTAGTTTGTTTACTATGTTCCTACTACAGCATTGCTTTAAAGCATAGGAGATAAAGGGAAGAAACATCTCTTTGTCCTAAAACTGCCAAAATAGGTTCTCTATGTTACCACAGCAGCCATACAGGCAGACGAAGAAAGAACATAGGAGAGAAGATTTTCAGAGCATGAAATTTGGGGAAGTCTCATAGAGATCCTCCAAATAACAGGATAACAGGAATAAGTGTATGAAGTAATAGCACTACCATTAAGTTAATCATTTGCTTTAAAGTTTGTAATCTCTCTTAGAATTTGTCAATGCATTACACCAACAAGCCGGACAACAGGCTGGTTAGTGGACGAAACTACGTAATCAACAAAATTCAATATTATTAGTAAAGTTTGCACTCCCAATGGTCAGATTTCCAGCAGCCCTGATAAAATATATAAAACATTCCATGAGTACTACTCAAATCTGTATAGCCAACCCAACCCTAACTTGCAGGTTGATATACTGAACTTTCTTAAGGCTACTTTCCCACCAAGACGTTGCGTTTTAGGGGACGTTAAGGTCGCATAACGTGCCCCTAACACAACGCATGGTGGTGTTGAAGTTGGACGTCAGATTGAGCTGCGTTATGCAGCTCTCAAAGCAGCGACTCCAGGTTAGTGGTAGGAAGTCCGGATCTTTTTAAGGATTCGGATCATTTGAATCGGATCATTGAAAAGATCTGGATCTTTGAACCGAATCATTTGAATCATTTTACTAGGGAAGCAGACTGGGTGAAATGAATAGCAGGACAGGACTTTCTCTGCACTGTACATTCTGTATGTTACTGTTTCTTCCAGACAGACATCCACTGTGAACCGAATCTTTCATTGTGATGATCCGGATGATTCGACTCACAAAAAAGATCCGGATCAAATGAATGATTCGTTCATGATCCAGACAACACTACAATTCCACCACCAGTCTCCACAGTGCAGTGAATATTAATTAGCCATGTGGCTGGCAGAGGAGGAGGGGAGACCTCCTCCTCCAGCATTAGTGAGCATGTGCAAACAGTCTAACGTGGCTTAGCCCAGTATAACTTACAGCATGCAGCACTTTGTTTAAACGTGCTGCGTTACAATGTAACACAACTTGTGCACTGTGAACAAGCACATTGATTTTACAGTGCTGTGAGTTAGGCTGCGTTACTGGCTGCTGTAACGTGGGACTTTAACATCCCACTGTGAAACCAGCCTTACTTAGCTTGCCCAGTCTTACTGACTAAGCAGTTAAAATGATCACTGAACTGTTTGGGGAAAAGGAAGTGAAGACTTTATCAAAAGCTCAAAATGAACCTGAGGTGAAAATAAACTGATGAGATAAACAATTATATGTTTCCTCCTACACCTAAAAATTACTTTTTTCAAGTATCCCAGGTTTTTAAAAAAAAAAAAATATTTAACCATTAATAAAATAGGTTGAATGTTTTACGGTCTCTAATCAGTGGCAGCCTATTAAGTGCCCCAAAGTTAGAAACAGGTCAATAGTTTATGTATTTTATCTCTCATTGCCCTCAGAAGTTGTATTCTGCCAGGAAAACTTTTGTGGCTGTAATTAGCTTATCAGTGATGTTTACTATATTCCCAACAAGGTACCAGACAGGTAGACAGGAGTTGTCACTTCCAGTTGTCACTTCCATGCCTAGAAATGAACTCTTTCAGGCAGCAAAATAAAACAAGTAAAACAGCCTGGTTTTTAATATGTTCAGTACTGTATATACACATGCCTCGCTGTTATGCCCTGCGTGTGTCCCGGTACAAACTGTCACATCTGCGCATCCAGGATCAACGACTCCTTCTCCTGCTCATGTCCAGGATCGTTCTGGTGACCAAAAGCAGCGGTCGCGATGAGCTGAGGGAACGAGCACGGCGGGGCCGCAGAGGGGCGGAGAAAGGGCGGAGAATGTGGGCAGATGCAATTTGCATAGGTCGCACAGACAGAAGAGCACAGGCTCTGCCTGTCAGCGCAAAGTCAACTCATTTGATAATTTTAATGGGCGGATTTCGGGACCGGGAGAGCCTGCAGATATAAAACTACACAGCGCAGAGGTATGTGAGGTTTAAAGGGACATACCCACATTAACAAATTATTGTATAATAACAGTTTTCAGTTCCGCTTTAAAGTCGCATTGTAAATGTTGCGTTATGGTAATGCACTGCTGCAGTGCATTACCTCTTAATGCAGATGTTAACAGATACAGGTAAGCATACTTCCACGGGACTAGGCTATTTTTTTACCAATTAGGCCACTGCAGCTTTAAAGGCTCACTGTAGGGCCATACAACTCAGCAAACAAGTGATTTCCACCCCCCCTTTCCTGCCCACCAACAGAGCTTTCTGTTGGTGGGCTGTGATTGCTGATCCTGTGTTTATTTTTTTTATACATATTTAATTGTTTTTTTTTATAAATATTGCTATTTATTTTTTTTGCCAGCCCTCCCTCCCCCGCCAACCAATCAACGCAACTGGCTGTCATAAGCATCAGCCTATGACAGCCGATCGCTTTAGTGCCTACAGAGGGGACAGCTGTGTTACACAGCTGTCCCCAATACAGCGCTGCCATAGATTGCAGAGCTGTACCATGTAAATAGCAAAAATCAATTAACCCTTCGCACTCTCACATGCAAATGTTCAAACAAATGCATTCACAGATTTACTCATCCAGGCACAACTGTTATCCCTACAGCTAAATTAAAAGCCAGGGTTTTAGTTCACAGAAGAATGCATTCTTATGCTTAGTCACCTATACTGCGTAGAAGTACCCAGGTAAACATAGGTGTCCTAACTCTGGCCCTGTAACATGCATAGTGCAGACATGCAAACACATTCATTGCATCAAACCTATCAATGGATTAGGAGCACACATCCTAACTTCCTCTCCTGGGAAAGACAGTGCCTCTTACCAATCGCACAAGGGAGCTAACGTTATGTGTCCATGTGCACCATGCGCATACACCAGCATAAGCTGTCTGCATGCTGACAAACATACAGGGGAAGGGGGGAGTGCACCGAATTGGACCCTAGCCACAGGGGTCAATGATAAGAATAAACATACATATATCCAGGCACATCGCCTCTAGTTAGGACATTAAATAAATTATTAGGGAAAGGGAGGTGCTGAAGGGGGTGTGGCTAGAAACAGCAAAAATCAATTAACCCTTCGCACTCTCACATGCAAATGTTCAAACAAATGCATTCGCAGATTTACTCATCCAGGCACAACTGTTATCCCTACAGCTAAATTAAAAGCCAGGGTTTTAGTTCACAGAAGAATGCATTCTTATGCTTAGTCACCTATACTGCGTAGAAGTACCCAGGTACTCCCTTTCCCTAATAATTTATTTAATGTCCTAACTAGAGGCGATGTGCCTGGATATATGTATGTTTATTCTTATCATTGACCCCTGTGGCTAGGGTCCAATTCGGTGCACTCCCCCCTTCCTCTGTATGTTTGTCAGCATGCAGACAGCTTATGCTGGTGTATGCGCATGGTGCACATGGACACATAACGTTAGCTCCCTTGTGCGATTGGTAAGATGCACTGTCTTTCCCAGGAGAGGAAGTTAGGATGTGTGCTCCTAATCCATTGATAGGTTTGATGCAATGAATGTGTTTGCATGTCTGCACTATGCATGTTACAGGGCCAGAGTTAGGACACCTATGTTTACCTGGGTACTTCTACGCAGTATAGGTGACTAAGCATAAGAATGCATTCTTCTGTGAACTAAAACCCTGGCTTTTAATTTAGCTGTAGGGATAACAGTTGTGCCTGGATGAGTAAATCTGTGAATGCATTTGTTTGAACATTTGCATGTGAGAGTGCGAAGGGTTAATTGATTTTTGCTGTTTCTAGCCACACCCCCTTCAGCACCTCCCTTTCCCTAATAATTTATTTAATGTCCTAACTAGAGGCGATGTGCCTGGATATATGTATGTTTATTCTTATCATTGACCCCTGTGGCTAGGGTCCAATTTGGTGCACTCCCCCCTTCCCCTGTATGTTTGTCAGCATGCAGACAGCTTATGCTGGTGTATGCGCATGGTGCACATGGACACATAATGTTAGCTCCCTTGTGCGATTGGTAAGATGCACTGTCTTTCCCAGGAGAGGAAGATAGGATGTGTGCTCCTAATCCATTGATAGGTTTGATGCAATGAATGTGTTTGCATGTCTGCACTATGCATGTTACAGGGCCAGAGTTAGGACACCTATGTTTACCTGGGTACTTCTACGCAGTATAGGTGACTAAGCATAAGAATGCATTCTTCTGTGAACTAAAACCCTGGCTTTTAATTTAGCTGTAGGGATAACAGTTGTGCCTGGATGAGTAAATCTGTGAATGCATTTGTTTGAACATTTGCATGTGAGAGTGCGAAGGGTTAATTGATTTTTGCTGTTTCTAGCCACACCCCCTTCAGCACCTCCCTTTCCCTAATAATTTATTTAATGTCCTAACTAGAGGCGATGTGCCTGGATATATGTATGTTTATTCTGTACCATGTAAATAGACAGTGGTTTCGCCATCTAACAGTCTTCTTTTTTGGCACTCACTGCTGGGAGACTAGTGACGGAGCAGATCTCCGTCATTCAAGCGGGGATGCACACGCATCGGCATACACGATCCCCTGCAATCTCCGCCCCCAGGACTTGATGCCAATTGGCGTTAGGCCATCCTGGGAGAACCACCGCATTCACACCCATTGGCGTGACACGGTCATTAGGTAGTTAAAGTGCGTTGCAACTTTTTTGGTGCGGTGCGTTGTAATGTTTCTTTGCGACTTTAACGTCGCATCACAAAGCAACGTCCCGCTGTGAACCTAGACATAGACATTTTCAAATGTTTCAATGTCTAGGTTCACAATGCAATCATTTAAGAAGTTCAGGTTCAGGAGAGGTCAGGTGGTGCCAACAACAAATCGAAAAGTCTGGGTATTCATCTCACCTCAATATCCTGTTTCCCACAGCAGCTAGTAAGACTGCAGCTGATAAATTGCTAGTACACATTACAGAATGTGAGATAGGAGTAATTGTCATGGAAAGCCAACTCTTCTTTTTTTTCTACAGGTTTAGAAATATTGTTGTGTTGTATTCAATTTTGTTAACTTATTTACTACGATAAGATCTCTGCTTTTGGATGCTCTGTAAAGAAGATGATATCCTTAATTCCTGAAAGTCAGTTTACCAAATATATCGCAGAAGTCTATTTAGTACTTGAGAAGACAATTCTAGAATCAATTGAGATGCTATTATCAACACTTCAGGTAATGTTTATATAAAGTGGTGCATAATTCACAGCAGGATCTCATAAACATGACAAGGGATTATGTACATAATGCACCCTTCAGGTCAGCAAAAGTGTTACATAAATACATGTTTCTCTGCCAGTTGGAAGAAATGGCAATAAATTACGCGGATGTATTATTTATATCTAAAGCGAGCACGGCAATAAATATATCTTATTAATAAGAGGGGAGTTTAAATGGCACATTTATCTATGGTTTTATAGTCACTTTTCTTATGTTTTTCATATCCTTAAGCTGAAGAATTCAAAAACCTTGCATATGATTGGATCACAGAGCGCTCATCAGTCAGTCAGCGGCGGTGAGTGAGGGAGGCAGAGGCCAGCGGAGCAGCCGTAGCAGCCACCCCATGAGGCAAGTGGGAGCCTGGCGGCAGCAACCAGACCCCCCGAGTAAGAAAAGGGGGCAACGGTGGCAGAGCCTAAAGCACTGACCAGAGACAATTTAAAGAGACAGCAGGCCAGATCCAGGCGGGCACAGGAGGAGAGAGATCCTGTCAGGCCAGTTGAGTATAGGCCTTGCGCCAGCATCAAGCCACAGGTTGTGATCAGAGAAGGGCCAGAGTTCAGTGGAGGTTGTTTGAGAATAGTGACAGTTAACTCCAGCATACTGAATGGCATATTCTGATGAAGGTGGTGTGACTAAAATCTGATAAAGCCTTAAAGAAACAGTGACATTGTGATGATAATCAGTTCATTTATGCAATATAGTACTGAATTTCCAAAGAAACAGAGACTGTGGTCAAATATATTAAGTGTGAGTGAACTTTGTTACCGGAGAGTGAAAGACCTCTGACAGACCCCTCAGTGATATATAGCTCAGCCGCTAGCAGTGATCCTGACTCAGAGACATTTGCCTGTCAGCCTGCATCAGATCAGTTCATTTGTTCATCAGTTGATTTGTTCATCAGTTGATTTGTTCTTCAGTTATCTACTAAAAGCCTGATATGAGAAATGAACAAAAGTGTTATTTTTGTGTTACCAGAGTGCAAGGCATAAGAAAGAGAGAGAGAGCAAGAGCCTTTGAGATAAAGAGAACATGTCAGTGAAACATAACTAGATCTGTTAACCTGACAACAGTAAATGAGAAGATTGGTGGTGGAATCACCCCACTGCATCCAATGTTACTAAGAGAACTACAGTGAAAAGCAGAGTGACATCTGACAGAGAAAAGAGTCAACAAAGTCGGTAAACCAGTGTTACAATTACAGTAGTTAGAGCTTATTCAGTATACAGTATAGAGAGAGTTACTGGTGGGACAGCTGGGTGCATTGGTTAATTTTGTTTTTTAATGGTATTTTCCTTTTATTTCTCTAACCCCTTATTGGTTGATTTGATTATTTTTATTTTGTTATACTATTTTACTTGGGGATCTACATAAAAGAGAAATTGAGAGATACAGTAGATAGAGCAAATGTCTGAGAGATTTTCTGAGTAAAGTAAACATCATTTGGATGCCATATACCAACCAACAAACTGTGAAAGTTGCTTCAGTACCATATTAAAGAAGAACTCTACCCCCCGCCCCCCCCTTTAAGGTTTTGTTGAGCAATATAGCTTGGACATGGTATCAAGGGACTGAGACTGTATAGGAGCTGAATTGCTCAGTAGACCTGTCCCTACCCAAGCCCTATACCTCAGTAAATGGTACCGTGATCAAAAGTGTTGTATTAAAAAATGGTTGATGATTGTAGGAGAAGAAGATCTTTTGTAGCTCTATTTATGTATAAAAGTGTCTGTGTAACCTAACCTTTTTATCCTGCAGCTTCTAGCGGTGCACCGGCTGTGAAGAGGAGAAGATTGTATTTTTGCTCTGTGATGTGCAGGGAAAGTGGATATTTGTGTTGAGAGTTATACTGGTTGAGTGAAGTTACCACTTGACCATTGTTAAGGTCACAAATAAATCCTTGATATTCACATTTGAGTCAGTGTCTGGTGGAATCCTCTCAGCCAGGGCAGAACACAGAGGATAAAAAGGGTTACACTATCACTCCCCTATTGTGTTTGAAGCAGAGAGAAATAAGAAAAGGGGAAACATGGCAGTGACTGCAAGCCAGATAACTAGAAATAAAGGTGTTTGGGGCCCTGGGGCGCCTCTTAGGCTGGGGTCACACTTGCAGGGCCGTTTTCCCCTGCGTTTCCCACGTTTCCGTTGGGTTTTGCGGTCGCATCTAACGCGTGCATTTTTCCGCGTGCGTTTCCGTGTTTATGCGTTTGCATGGCATGTACTGCCATGCAACGTGCGGGAAAAAGCAGAAAACTGTGCGTTTAGAAAACGCAGAAAAAAACGCGAACGCAAACGCACACAAACGCATGCGGTACAGCGTTTCCTGTGCTAGGCTATTAATTTCAATAGCCTCGAAAATCGTGCGCGTTTTTCCGTTTGCGGCAAAACGCGCAAAAACGCATGTAGTGTGTTCCCTGCCTCAGTCTAATAGCAATCAGTGTGTAACGGCTGGAGTGGGAGGGATGGAGGGGGCGCACTTTGGTGTCTCAGCCTTGGGTGCTGGAGGACCTTGTCCCGGCTCTGCCCTTACTGTGCTAACTTTCTATTGTATGCATTTATATTCCTTAACTCTATAGGTCCCTTCATATCCAGCAGAACATCCTTTTCTAGGCAGTGGCCATCTTGCAAAGCTAATGCTGACATCATATCCTCCCTGACTCTTGTTTCCCCCCTCCCTTCTCTTGCTCATTGTGTATATTTACACATCCAATCACTGAGTCACCTCAGCCTTGCTTGTAAACACAAGTGACCAGCTAGGCAGGGAAATAAATGGAAGAGGAGGAATATATTATAGGTAAAAAGAACTGCCAGCATTCAAAAGAACTCTCAGCATTCAACTCTTTTCCCATTGAAATCAAGCAAAAAAAAAAATCTGATTTGCTGTTTATGGATCTGCCCCTTTTCAGAATTTGAATCCCAGTTCCCCAGTAAATGACTGTACCAGGTTTGATGCCTCTGCCATTAACAGTGTAAGAATGGCAGCAATTTAAATATTCCCCTTGAAAATCAATAGGTGAATAATTAATCCCAGTCACCCAGTGACCAACTGTACCAATTTTTAGAACCCTGTCATTAACAGTGCAAAAATGGCTGCCATTTAAATTTTCCCATTTAAAAATGTGGTTGTTGTTGGCTTTGCACACTTTCTCTAACCTTGACACACAGTCACTCAATCCCTAAGTTTGTGAGCTTTAGGGTCCTTGACCTCAATAATGTGAAAATGGAAACAGTTTATCAGTCAAACAAATCTGATTGGCTGTTTGTGGCTCTGCCCCCTTTATCAAATTTGAACCCCAGTCACCCAGTGACCAACTGTAGCAGGTTTGAGGCCTCTGCCATTAAAAGTGTAATAATAGCAGCAATTTAAATATTTCCCTTAAAAATCAATAGGTGAATACTAATCCCAGTCACTCAGTAACCAACTGTGCCAAGTTTAACCTTTCGGGGACCACAGACATTGAATCAACGTCCAGCAGGTGGTGCTGCCATTCTGACTGGACGTTGATTCAATGTCTGCGCAAAAGAAACATCCCGACGCGATCGTGCGCACCCGAGAGGGAAGATTAAGCTGTCATATGACAGCTGTCATCTCCCCTCAGTGATCAGCAGCCAGTGGCGGCCGGCAGGGGAAAAAAGAAGAGGATCCACTTACCTCCCTGCTGTTTCAGCGACGATCGGCGCCCCCTTCTGCTCTGGCCGTCTGACATCAGCGCCGAGTCCCGGCTTGATGACGTCATCAAGCCGTGACCCGACCTGAGCGTCATTTGGAGCGGAGATGCCGGCTGGAGAAAAAGGGGCTACTGCGGCTCATCGCTGGAGCCTGGAAGCTGAGTGATGGCTGCTGGTGCAAGGTGGGACACTTGCCACCATGGGGGGGACACTGCCCAGCCAGCCACAGATGAGATCCAGCCTCCTGACCCCCCCAAATGCACGCACCCACCTTTACCGCAAAATGCCTGGCCCTTAAGGGGGGTTAGGCGGCCGGTCCCGAAGTGGTTAAGAACCCTGCCAAAAACTGTGTAAAAATCGTTGCCATTCACATCTTCCCATTTAAAAATGTGGTTGTTGTTGGATTTGCTCATTTTTTCTATCCTTTTTACACACAGTCACTCAATTCCTAAGTTTGTGAGCTTTGCGGTCCTTGGCATCAATAATGTGAGAATGGAAGCAGTTTATCAGTCAAGCAAATCTGATTGACTGTTTGTGGCTCTGCCCCCTTTATCAAATTTGAACCCCAGTCCTCCAGTGACCAGGTAGCAGGTTTGAGGCCTCTGCCATTAACAGTGTAAGAATGGCAGCAATTGAAATACTCCCCTTGAAAATCAATAGGTGAATTTTGATTGGCTATTGTAGGCTACACCCACTTCCTGAATATTCATCCCAGTCACCCAGTGATCAACTGTGCCAAGTTTGAGTACCCTGCAATTAACAGCCCAACAATAGCTGCATTTTATATTTTCCCATTTAAATGAATGGCTGAAATTTGATTGGCTGTTTTATGTTCCGCCCACTTTCCCTGAATTTTTTAACCTCGTTCACCAAGTGACCAACAGTGCCAAGTTTGGGAACTCTGGTTTTATTACTTTGAAAATTTTGCCTTTTAAATTTCCTTATTGTTGTGAATGAGTGAAATCTGATTGGCTGTTTGTGGTTCTGCGGGGGGGGGGGGGGAGGCATGAGAACATATCTTCCTAGGTAGTAAGGGATCTATATACCAAGTTTCATTGAAATTATATCTTTGTATATAATTGTATCAGTGTGCAGCTTGTATAACATACAATTTTTGCTGTACCATAAAAATAACTCAACACACCGCCATTCATGTCTAAACCACAAACTAAAGCAGATACAGGACATATCTGATGACTGCTCACAAGGTACCACCTTATAGAGTATATCAAAAACAATATAATAAATACCACTTGACCAGCCAGGTGATGTGCAAATAAATCACCTAAGGGCTCGGGCACGAAAATATCTTCCTCTACTATTGGTGTACAGCTAGGTAGGCAATAAAGCCAGCACAGAGCTCCTGATAAAGCCAGAAATGTTTATTTGTTGCCCTTAGCAACCAATGTAAGCTCACACAGCAAATGCTGTGTGAAATGTAGGGAAAATTTCCATGGAATACCAATTTCTGAGTTCCTGACCGGAAATGGGCTGCCGCAGGGTTAATCTGAAATAAGCCTTGCAAATGGGTATTCCACAGAAATACCACATTAGCACACCTCGGAAATTATAGCCTAATTACAGTTTGGAAACACTGGACCGACCTCAGGCAGCAGAATTTTTCCATGTAAATTGGAAAACCACAGAAATTTTAGACCGATCACAAGACTCAGTAAAACTTGGTAGTATCCAAGTCTACAATTTTTCTACAATTTGGTCTACAATTTCCGTGGTATTCCCACTTCTGAGGTAAACCTCTGCATTCTGTGATTGGTCCAATACTACCAAGTACTTTCAAATTCCAAGTATTGTGATTGGCCTAAAATCTGAAACTTGGAAATACTTGGCTTTAATAAGACCAATCTAGTACTGATGACTATGGTCTTCCCTAATAATCATGGATTTACTGTTGCTAACTGAGCCTGTCTCTGAGGGACATGCTGTAATAGATAGCGGATATACCGCCGCAGAGACAAGCGGCATGGCGGCTATCTCCGCATATCAGCCAGCAGCCGCTGCCGCGCGGTTACATGCTGAGACTTTGCCTGGTCCTTCTATCGCTCACCGGTTAAGGGCTACGCATGCGCGAGCTGAGCGACAGGACCTTTATGCAGCTAGGAGAGGAGTCAGCTGACGCGCGGTCAGCTGATTCCAGCCAGCATCCGGATTGGCTGAGTGACTGGGGCGGCGCTGTGGAGCATGGTTGGGTATATATAGGACAGGCCTGTCAGTAGCTCCTCGTCTGCTGTTGCAAATGCTATCGTGTTAGCACTCAGACCCTAGTCAGATCCCAAAGTATGCTAGAACTGGCCGGAGCTGGGGACCCACACTTAGCCAGATTCTGTTGATAGCTTAAAGTACTAATTGCATTGTTTATTTGTTATGACTTTCTGCTTACTCTGACTATCCTCCTGTTTGTCGATTCTGTACCTCAGCCATCTGATTCACGTTGCCGACCCTGCTTGCTATTGACACTGAATCAGTCTTCCGTTTCTGTACTGTACCTGTCTGCTCGTTGCCTACTCTGCCTGTCTGACCTCGCTACCCGCACCAGTGGGCCTAGCCACTGGTGAGGGAAATTACTGTCTGTATCATCTACTCCTAGGCTGCAGTACTGTCTGTATCATCTACTCCTAGGCTGCAGTACTGTCTGTATCATCCACACCTAGACTACAGTACCGTCTGTATTACCAACTCCTAGGCTGCAGTACTGTCTGTATCATCTACTCCTAGGCTGCAGTACTGTCTGTATTGCCTACACTTAGGCTGCAGTACCTTCTGTATCAACTACGCCTAGGCTGCAATACAGTTCGTATCACCTGTTCCACAGGGGATCGTTAGTGCAGTACTAATTGTATTACTCCTCCTTGTGCTGTGCACCAAACACTACTAGGCTGCAGTACTACCTGAATCACCTGCTCCACAGGTGATCAGTTGTTCAGCTCTGGTTGTATTATCTTCTACTTGCGTTTGTGCTTCCAACACTCTTGGCTGCAACACGGTCTGACTCACCTGCCCAATAGTGAGCACCGGTTGCAGTACTGTCTGGGTCACCCGCTCCTCGGGTGAACCCGCTCATCCTAATTACTGTTACACCAAACACTATCTCACATTGGTAGTCTTGTATCTGGCTATACTAGCATTATTGGTGATTCTGCAGATCACCACATAATCAGGTATAGCATCTGTATTATTGGTCATACTGCAGATCACCAATAATCAGAAAATCTGTTAGCTGACACCAATCGTTACACATGCTATGTAAAATACACTACGTACACAGAATACAAAGAGTATCAACTGCCGAAATAAATTACATAGCTCAAAAGAGGCTTTCTGTGGTCCATGAAGCTTTTCTATTACCCAGTAGATTGAAATCCTTAGCTGTATACTTATCAAAGGTCAACTGAGGATTTTTATTCACGTAGGAAATTAAAAAAGAAAAGCTCTTTTATTTGAACAAAAGATACATTTATTTTCCTGAAAAATAATTATATTGTTAATATGAAATTTTATTAAGAGCAGGACTTCAATGGAGTAGAGTAATTGAATAAAGAAAGCCTTTTCATCTGAATAAAGGTATGACTGACCTCATTTATATGGCAACAAGTGCGCAGGCTGTTAAAAGAAGATAACAAAAAAATAGAAAATCAATAAACCGCAAATTAGAGTTTCTGAAAACAAATCAAACTACTTTTTTTGTCATATTATGGAACATATTAAATGAGATTTCTTGACAAGATCACTTTACTTTATTGAATTTATCCTATTACACTTGTATCTCTGGCACTCCAAGGAAAAGCACATCTGGATACTCTCCTCCAAATTAGCGCGTTTGACTCTTCTCAACGTAATAACATTATATACTTCCATCAAGCAGAGATAAAACATTCTGAAGGCACACACACTAGCCAGCCTCTTTGTTTTAGAGAATATGTGCTCAAATTGCTAGGCTCTGCTCACCTATCCTTCTTTGTTCTGATTTTTCCTTTCCAGAGATAAGAAGAAAATATAAACAATAGTTTATATGCATTAGCATAGCTTTCTGCATACGTGCTGCACTTATAGGCTGTATCCCTGCAAAGAAAAAAAAAAGGAGACCCAAGAGAAGGTAATGGGCATTCCCTGTGGTGTGTGCTTCTGGCATGAAAGAAGGAAAAACACACAAAGATGCTGAGCACTCTAGGCATTAAATAGCACAATGATAAGCCACTAACACTTTTGTGGGCCTCAGTCACATATACGGGTACAGCATAGCGGTATAGTGGAAATCCAGTAGCCTGGACTGCATGAGTAATGCACTGCAGAAAGCTAGAAACACTCCAACTCTAGAGTAGTCATCTGCAGTAATCAGCAAACTGACATGCCCATTTGTAATTTTGCTGTCAACAGAGCTTGAGAGGTTTTGTTTTTTATTTATTTTTTTGTTTTTGTACTTTTTTTTACATTCCTGTTGATCAATGTAAAAACTCAGACTATTCTTTTATCATCTGTAAAAATATAATTTTACTTTATCATAATTTCATGCTCTGTAATGGAAAAACCCAGACATATTCTTTCATATATGGCAAATGCGTTTTTATGAGTTTCTTACAGGAGGAGGAGGAATATAAAATAGATTTGATGCAGGTATAGCTCCTGTTGATGGCTGTGGTGCAAGTTTTACCCTCTTTTATTTAAAGCTCTCACAGGTCATTAGCGTTATCATTGCAGAGGTAATAGGCACAGATCCTGAGTTCTCCAGGCCCTTAACAAAACCACTGACAGCTAATACATTATTGTAAGCTGATTTGTGTCTTCAAAAATACTATTTGGGACTTTGAGAGGGCCTTGTTACTGGTATTCTTAACTAGGCTTTGTGTGACCTTATTCCTCTGTCCACAAAGTTAGGCATAGTATATTGATTTAGTGTCTTGACATGAGTGCCTGATTTATGATAGTGATTACATTGTTTTATGATGTTCCATGAAAATCCTGCATCACAAGAGAAATGGCATCAGTTCCCCTTTTTCTCTGCTCTTAGAGCCGATGGCATGTATAAAATGAAACCTGGCTGTGACAAAAATTAAGATCTAAAAAGTTGATAAGGAAAACTTTTTATAGCCTTAGGCTTTCAGATGTTAAAATTTCCACTACAAAAGCCTGATATGCGACAACCAAAAATGGATTTCTAGTTGGTTAAAGTAAGTTATAGCAATAACCTATGTATGTATCAAAAAATTATCAACAAAGTAGAACAATCGAATGCCATAATATGATGAAAATTGTTCGATTTGCAAATCACTTTATTATTCAAACTTTTGAGAGTTGCACAGATCAATTACTTTAAAGAGGCACTGTAGTGGCATTTAGTAAAATGCAGTCAATAATTCAGGTTACCCATTTTTACAGTAATATTCCAGGTTTTAGTATCAGAAACACTTATCTATAGTTCTGCCCTCCCATTGATGTTTATCCCAGGCTATTAAGCTATACAGGAATCTCCTCCCCGAGCATTCTGGAAGCCCAGGTATATTTTGTACTTGTCTTTCAGTTTTTTGTGCACATTTTTCTGCACGTGTTTTCTGAACATCATGTGCATTTGTATGCAGAAAAACATGCACATTTTTCCACAACAGCTAATTTCATTGATAGAGAAAATGTTCAGAATTATTTGCATAATATAATGTGCAGAAATAGAAAAGAATGCACACAAAAACAAAACTTCCGCAGAGATCACTTGACAGGGCTAAAGATGTTGCCACATGTGATAAATTTCAGAATGTAAATCAGGGAGAGGAAAGATTCTATAATGGGAAAACACTGACTAATAATGTATAAGTTAATATTACAAAAAACAAACAATTTAGTTTATTAAATTATTTTCACTACAGTTCCTCCTTAAGGGCTCAGACACACTATAAGAGCTTTTCTGAGTGCTTTTTGGCCTCCAGAGCTTTTTGAGAGCTTTTTAAAAAATGCTCACTTTGACTTACATTAAAATTGTGGTAAAATCATTAGATTTTAAAACAATCAAAATATTACCGCAATTTTAATGTAAGTCAATGGGAGTGTTTTTTAAAAAGCTCTGAAAAAGCTCTGGAGGCTAAAAAAACGTTCAGAAGAGCGCTTATAATGTGTCTGAGCTTCATGTTTGCACTTCTTGCATTTTTTTTAGCAATATACCATATTTGTTAATTGTTTTTTCAAGTATTCCTATTGCTTTGAGTAAGAGCACCTTATCCTATTGCTTTGAGTAAGAGCACCTTATCCTATTGCTTTGAGTAAGAGCACCTTATCCTATTGCTTTGAGTAGAGCACCTCATCCTATTGCTTTGACTAAGAGCACCTTATCCTATTGCTTTGAGTAAGAGCACCTCATCCTATTGCTTTGAGTAGAGCACCTTATCCTATTGCTTTGACTAAGAGCACCTTATCCTATTGCTTTGACTAAGAGCACCTTGTCCTATTGCTTTGAGTAAGAGCAGCGTATCCTATTGCTCTGAGTAGAGCACCTCCTCCTATTGCTTTGAGTAAGAGCACCTTATCCTATTGCTTTGAGTAAGAGCACCTTATCCTATTGCTTTGAGCAAGAGCACCCTATCCTATTGCTTTGAGTAAGAGCACCTTATCCTATTGCTTTGAGTAAGAGCACCTTATCCTATTGCTTTGAGTAAGAGCACCTTATCCTATTGCTTTGAGTAAGAGCACCTTATCCTATTGCTTTGAGTAGAGCACCTCATCCTATTGCTTTGAGTAAGAGCACCTTATCCTATTGCTTTGAGTAAGAGCACCTTATCCTATTGCTTTGAGTAAGAGCACCTTATCCTATTGCTTTGAGTAGAGCACCTCATCCTATTGCTTTGAGTTAGTGCACCTTATCTGCATATGTATTCTGGGCAGGGATTTAACGTATTAGAGGCAGAGGATCAACAGGGCAACTTGGGAATTAGCATTGTTTAAAGTGGATCTGAGGTGACGTTTTGTATCTTTGAAAAATGTAACCCTTTGATATACCTATTAGGGCAATATTCCCCCCAAAAAGTGTTTTCTTAAGTTCTTTTTTACTTTATTTCCTTATAATTTAATAAGCCATGCTCCCTCTCCTCCAACGCCTCGGCGTTCTTGAGTCCCATGCCGCACATACTGATGTGAAGTTAGTCTAAGCAGGCGGAGGCTTTTGATAAAGGAGGAGGAGGAGGCGTTCCCAGCCAGGAGCAGCTGAACTCGCGCGATGCTTGTGTGAGTTCAGCACTTATCATCATCAGGGTCAGTGACAGGCAGCAGAGAAATAGTGGAGGTGGGGGAGGAGAAAAGCAGGAGTGCATGAGCCACCCGTCTTGCAGAAATCAGCTGGCAGTGCTATGTAGGGACTGTGCGGTACCTTTCTCCTGCACTGTGGCAGGGTGTCACACACGCTTTGGCTCTGCTCTCCTTCCATTGTGTACCATGTCTGTGCACTGCACTCTGCTGCCGCTCTCCAATCACAGTGCAGTGTCCCTGACCACGTGGTCCCTCCTGTTGACAGCTCCGGGAAGCGCGAGATTCCCTGGCTTGCTACTGTAAGAGGTGAGTCTTTTATTTACTTTAGTGCAGTGCTAATGCCTGGCATTGAGAGCAGTCACTAGGCAGAAGCATAAAGGCTCCCCTGACATAGAGACACCTTGGCATAGAGAGTCCGTACTGTACTTTGCATCACAGGCTTCAGCCTTTCACAGCCTCCCACGGTGAGAAACAAAAGCTGGCTGTTACTGTGCAGGGGGGCTGGAGCACGTGTTGCTGACAGGCTAAAGAGAGCTCTTGGGGGTGGGGGATGCATCTCAGAGATCATGGTGATGCATTCCTGAATGATAGTCAGGCATGAAAGGAGTGCTGTAAGTTTCCTGAAGCTGAATGTTTGCTGCAGCCAGTGTATCTGGCTCTCTGCTGCTTACTTGTTTCTTTCTCTCTCTTTTCCTCTTTCTCGCCATATCTACCTCTTACCTGTCCATTTCCCCCTCCTGTCTGCCTTGTAAGCCTGGGGTGTGTGTGCAAGTTCTGTGTATGAGATTGTGTGTGTGTGTGTTGGTGTATAAGTTGGGAGGGGGGGGTTGTGTAAGTTCTGTGTATAAGATTGTGTGTGTGGGTGTGTGTGTATAAGTCGGGGGGGTTGTGTAAGTTCTGTGTATGAGAGTGTGTGTGTGGGTGTGTGTGTATAAGTTGGGGAGGGAAGTTGTATAAGTTCTGTGTATGAGATTGTGTGTGTGTGTGTGGTTGTGTATAAGTTGTGTGTGAGGGGGTTGTGTAAGTTCTGTGTATGAGATTGTGTGTGTGGGGGAGGTGTGTATAAGTTGTGTGTGGAGGGAGGGTGTAAGTTCTGTGTTTGAGATTATGTGTGTGTTTTGGAGTCTTGTATAACTTCTGTGCATGAGGTTGGGTATGTACGTACATATATATGTGGAGACATTCACACTGCAGGGCCCACTGCTGTCGGTCATTTAGGGGGGTAAGCTGCACTGATTTGAGATCTGTTATTGCATATCATGTGGGGACTTTTGAGCGAAGGGGCCCAACGATGTCAGTCATTTAGGGGGGTCAGACGTGCTGAGATGAGGTCTGATGTCATTGCATATCATGTGGTGACATTTGCGCTAAGGGACCCACTTCTGTCACTTATATAAGTGGGTCAGCCATGCTGATATGAGTTCTGATGTCATTGCATATCATGTGGTGACAATTGCACCAATGGGCCCACTGCTGTTGGTCATTTAGGGGGGTCAGCTGCACTGATTTGAGGTCTGTTATTGTATATCATGTGGAGTTCTAATCACTACCATAGTCTTATGTCTATGTATCGTAGTCTAGGGCCAATTTTAGGGGCAATCCAATTTACTTATCTGTATGTTTTTGGGATGTGGGAGGAAACCAGAGTGCCCGGAGGAAACCCACACAGACTTGGAGAGAACATACAAACTCCTTGCAGATGTAGACCTGGCTGGGATTCAAACTGGGGGCCCAGTGCTGCAAGGCGAGAGTGCTTGCCACCATGCTGCCCACACCCTTACACCGAATGCATCAGGTGACTGGGTGCAACAGCAGTTA
Source organism: Hyperolius riggenbachi (assembly GCF_040937935.1). Taxonomy (NCBI): domain Eukaryota; kingdom Metazoa; phylum Chordata; class Amphibia; order Anura; family Hyperoliidae; genus Hyperolius; species Hyperolius riggenbachi. The sequence goes on from NC_090646.1 coordinate 184,826,397, forward strand.
CAAAGCTCTGCTGAGATGGACTGGTTCAGAAAAAATCTGCTGCCATCATAACACAAATTACAAATAAGCAATAAATCATGTCACTGCAGAGTAATACTTTTATCTTATTACAATTTAAAAAAATATAGTTTTATAAATTAAATTGGGTTTGAATACAAGGGTTTCACTCTTTCCTTGAATATAGCTGTGATACTCCAGAAACTGTTGTATCTGCAGTTATGCCTCTCCTTCCACAGGTCGTGTTCCAGTAGATTTAGCTACTTTACTCAAATGACAGCCCCAGCACACACTGAGCATGCCTGAGATTTCAGAGGCAAGGGGGCGGAGAGGGGAGGAGGGAGGAGGAGATGAGACAGGCTGAGGGCTGGAGATGCAAAGCAGCTTTGCTTGTGTGTAATATGACAAACAAAACATGGCTGCCCTCATTGTATCACAGGAAGAAATAATCATATACTGTTGAAGCTGTTTGTAGATAGATTTTCTGTGTAAACCATCTAAACTTTAGATATAAACTTTAGATAACATATATAGACAAGTTACTTGCTAGAGTTAGTTTTTCATCTCGGATCTGCTTTCAGAGAATCTCATCATGGCAGCCTACATATCCCTCAGACTACACTGTCCCTTTTAACACCCTTATATTTCTTTTTTGGAGCAGCAATATGAAGTCCAGTTTCAATAGCCAACAGTAAGGCATAGGCAGTGGGAGATGGTGGAACAGAGCTCACCTTTAGAAAATTAATTTTATATTTTCATTACAGAATTGTCTGTGTTCCAAGTATGCAGAAATTAGCCATACGTTTCTGCTACTACAACATACTACAAATATTAACCATGATCAAGGCATTGAAGCAGCTAAATACTATCTGGAGAAAGAGGATGGAATGCAAGGGGAAAAATTATTTCTGGCATAAAGGGGTGTTTTGCAGACAGCACAAAGGCTGTGCGATGGGGGCAAACTTTGCCCCTAGTCTGGCAAACATGTTTATGGGGAAATGGGAAGAGCAAGTAATACAGGATGTTACGGAAAGGAAAAATAAAGAATGGGTTTGTTTTATAGATGACCTATTTATAGTTTGGGGGGGAGGGGAGGGTGAACTGGATACATTTATTAGAGAGGATATCAAGAGGAGGAGTTGGATAAACAAATATATGAGATTAGTCAGAGGGATAGAAATGATCTTATTTTGGGGGGAGGGAATAATGGGGATGATGGGGATCAACAGATGGCTATAATAACAGATTACAATTCCCAATACAGTAACTGGGAGAGAATAATTAAAAAACATTGGGGCATTTTGGGCACAGATCACGTACTAAGGGGCATCAATCATTCCAAGCCATCCAAGGTCCATTTACAGAAGGGTGCCAAACTTAAGGAACCTTATGGTGCCTAGCTGTGTGGACCCCCCCCAAAAGACAAGACAGACTGCAGGGTTGGCAGGAAAAGGGCTTCTTTCCATGCCGTAAGTGTAAGGCATGCAGAGAAGCCACCCCAGTAAGAACTAAGGAGGTAGTATCCCTTTCCAATGGTAGACGATTTCAAATAAATCAGTTCATAACTTGTAATGATAAATATGTGATCTATATGTTATGGTGTACATGTGGGTACCAATATATTGGACGCACAACTAGGCAATTAAAGGAAAGGATGGGGGAACACACAAGGAATGTTCAGAAAGGGAGAGTAAATCATAGTGTCCCTGTACATTTTGGGGAGACTCATGGATGTGACTCCAAACAAATGTAATTTTGTGCTATAAAGAAAATAAAACCTGCATGGAGGGGAACAGATATTCTTAGAAAAATATCCCAGGAAGAAACTAGATACATATACGAAGTTGGAACGATGAGACCAGAGGGTCTAAACATAGACATTGATGTGGTCTGTTTTTTTGGGAGACACGTGATGTAAAATGTTGTTTCATGCAAATTGTTGTTTTCTTGCAAAATGTATTTGTAGTCGATGAAGCAATAGATTAGGAAAAGGTAGATTAATGGTCAGGCGGTATGTTGTATGAGGGAGATATATACTGGAGGAAGGGGTAGATATTCATTGTATGTGTGGGGATTTCTCATGCAATTTTATGTAAAACGAGATCTCACCATTCGCAACTCTGTTGGGCTCTGATAGATCCCGTACGTTGGGCAAGGATATAATTAACGGTAGAGGTGGTAGGTTAGCCCAACATGCGGGATTGCATATTTATATATAAGTTTTGTGATTTTAATTGCGGCGAATGTTATCCAGCGCGGGTAGTAGAAGAAACGTATGGCTAATTAATATGCACAAGAATAGGAAAGCTCTATTGGCCTAAGGGAAGGGAAGGGGAGGGAGTTAGAAGTTAAAGCACTCCAAGCCAATCAGGGCCCCAGCTCCTGATGAGTCACTGATGTGACGAAACTAGTAGGGCGGGACCCAGGAAGTGGCGTGGAGTGTGAGAGCGGTGGGCAGACGCCGAGACGGATGGACGGCTGAGAGTGCGGCGGCCAGACCTAGCAGTTGTTAGTGTCACCAGAGAGCCCACCAGAGGCCACCGATACGGGGGATAGACCGTTAAAACTCGTGCTGGATGTTTTACCAAGGAATTTGTAAGTGCAATAAATTTTAGATGTTTATTTTAAAAACTGTATTACGCCTGCGCAGTACAGCCCGGAGGACGTCCGATGACGTCAGCGCGCCCGCGTGGGACGCAGAAGTGCCGGGCCTTGGAGCGCAGAAGAGCCCGACCTGGCAGCCGGCCTGGCCAGGTCGAGTCAGCCACCGGAGACCACCGGGAGCCTGCGGAGCGGCGGCGAGGGCACCTCCTGCCTGCCACGGGCTGGAGGAAGCCCCAGGTAAGTGGAAATTGATTTTTATTTTTTCACTACCCTCCCTGAACCTTCCCTTTAAGTATGCAGAAATGGTAACTGATATCACCGTGGTTCCCAAGTGGGATTTTTATGGACAGTGGACACTGGTATTTGTTGACTAGTCTCCTGCTGAAAGGGATGCGATCTGTGTGGCTGCTTGTTGCTGTAGATTACTTTCAAGATGAAGTTGAGAAGATTAGTAATGAAGAAAGAAGAGTATTGAATTACAGCAAGGAACAAACATTTTATTTTAAAATGGGTGAAAAGGTTTTTGATTTGAAATAAGTTTATTCTCTTTTATTCTTCTATTATTTTTTTATTTTTATTTATGCAGGCACACAGGGGCTTATTCACAAACCTTTTATTTCAAATTATCTCACCTTACTTATTAACTCACAATTGATCTCTCTTTAAATCTAGAGTTAAACTAGATAAGGGGAGATAAAACATGAGATGAGAAAATTCAACAGAAAATTTTGTGAATGAGCCCCACAATCCCCCCGCCCCACCCCCCAAAAACATATTCACTTGAAAGGGAGAGAAGTGTTTTTTTTCATTGAAATAAGGGTTCTAGACATGCTTTGCAGTCAATATCAATGAGAAATGTTGTTACCTGTAGATTTTTGTAAAGTGGGAGGAACCCCTCTCCCGGAGACACAGGGAAAGCATACATACTCCATGCATATGGTATCCTGAACCTGAAATTTTAGAACTACAAGGTAAGAGTACTATCCATTAAATTAAAATGAGTAAAAATGAGTAAATATGCTGCAACTAGTTGCATAAAGTAAACTTGATACGGAATAACCAGAGGAACTTTACTTACCTGGGGCTTCTACCACCCCCTGTAGTCTGTCTGCTCCCTTTGTGTCCTCCCAATCTGATTATTTGTGCTACTGTAATCCCCCGTTAAAAACTGTGCATCCACTGTCCCGGCCCCGCTCCTCCTTGATCACACTCCTAAGGGCGGGAGCAATCTGTGCATACGTAGTTTGTTCAGACTTGTAAATGTGTATGTGTAGCGCAACAGGAGCACAGTAGCCCCTGGGTCACTGACTTTTATTTGGCTACAGCAGCACAATAGGTAAGACCTTTAGGACCGGGGGAGGCGGCAGGCTACAGGGGGCTGGAAGAAGCACCAGTGAAAATCTTGTTGTCACTCCTTGTTGAAAGGAAACTTGATGTCTATATAATTTACAATGTGGTTTTGCCATTTGTTAATTCATTTTTAAAATATATAATTTACAAACAGAAGGTCATCATCAGTGTATAGCGATGTATACATAATGCTTATAAATTGGTAACAGGATTCTGCCAAATACAATTTATGACAGTGTTATGTATCATATATTAAAGCCTACCTACATTTATTATTATCTTCTTGTAAATAACCTTCCAGATGAAGTATAGTTATATAATAAAACAATTGCCTTATGACAAGGTTAACTAGCTATTCTAAAGCATCTCTGTATTCGCTATTAGTATCTGGTAAATAAACTTGCAGATGGGATAGCTACCCAACAACACAATCACATACTGAAAATCATGATGAGACTCTGATATTAATTCAAACCAAATAATATATCCTATCAACAGGAAATTCTGTGTCTCCAGCTGTAATGTGTGTCTATTCCAATAAATACTGCAAATCGCAGCTGCAGTGGCATGGCTAACAATATGTGATATGACAGTCTGTGAGGGCTTTGAAAATGCTCTTGTGCTTATAAAGATTCAACCGCCTGTATTGTCAGGGTCACCTGCTGCCTATACACTTCTGGGGAGAGTAATATGACCAAATGATCAGTCTCTGGAGACCGTGTAGGACATGGATGGAAGAACCTGATGAAACAGTCATTTTCAGACATTATTAATAATTTATGTAGTGCTCTCAAATTTCACAATGCTTCACAGAGTACAGCTAACAACTCATGTCCCTAAATGTCCCTTAGAGGGCATCAATGCAAAATAGGCATGGGGGAAAAATGGGTGTGAAATCTCTGTAATACCTCCGTACACTAATTTTCACTTGAACCCTTCCCTATCTATTCCTAACCCCAACCAAGTGTACACGCAAAAAGGGCTCCTGGTAATTTGGTCACCCAAAATAGCTGCTTGTAGAATTTACTGATATTGTACTATTTTGCAGTGTGAATTCCGATAGTAAAATATCTGTAAATGATACCGATATTTTACTACAGCTAAACCTAAGTTCTCACACAGACCCCTTCCTCTACCAATGCTTAATCCTAACCACTCCATCTCCGATACCTAACCCTAACCATCATTCCTGCCTATGTCTAACCCTAACCAACCCCCACCAATGCCTAGCTTTAACCCCCCTCGCCTAAACCTTAACAACCCCTCTACCACTGCTTTATCTTAACTGGTCCTTCCTGCCACAAACCAGCCACAAAAAATGAAAAATATCGGGCACCATGGAGGTTTTACTAATATCTATTATTGCATGGCTAATTGGCTACACATAGCAGAAAGTATTGCAATTCCTCCTATAAACCTGGATTAATTGGAGTAATCTGAATTTTTCTGTCAGAGAAAACCAAGACAAGAAGATAAACAAGCTAAAGCTAAATCTAAAATGATGTTTCATAAAATTCTTGTATAGATCTGTTTTCTGTTTCCTCATTTTATTACTGTTTTCTCAACAAAGATTACATTTCATCTGAAAGCGATGTCCATATAGGTTTCCAAATGCAAAACAGAACGCAACACGTGCTGCATTAGGAAGTATTCTTCCAAATGCTTTCCTAGTAGAAAACACTATTTGTTCTGGGTTGGTGGATAATGGTATAATATTTTAATATGTTAAGCTACAAAGCCTTGCCTTGTGAACACATAAATGTATACTGGGATTTTCTGCTTGGTATAGTTCATCATTTAAAGAGACTCTGTAACAACATTTTCAGCCTTATTTATTTTATCCTATAAGTTTCTATACCTGTTCTAATGTGGTCTGGATTACTGCAGTCTTTTCTAGCTGCACTGTCTCTGTAATATATCTAATCTTCTTGTCTTTGTCAAGCTTTGTCGACCCAGGGAGGAATGGGCTGCCTCTGTTGTAATGAATACAAGTAATGCACACCCCCTGCAGGCTCAGCGTCTCTGCTCTCAGTTTCAGCTTGTCTGATGCAGTTTGTGAGGCTGAGGGGGGGAGGGAGCTGCCTGTCACATGCTGAAAAACTGTGAGAATCCCAGACTGGAGTGCAGTAAAAACTTGTAGTATAATGTTTGTAAACACTGCCTAAAACTGGCAATTAAAAAGCCAGGTTAACGGCGGGGAGCGGCGGAAAGGGCAAAGAGGGATCCAGGAGATCACAGTGACTCGATTGGTATGTTTTTTTTATTGTACAAATCGGACAGTACATATTCTCTTTAAGGTGCTATTTTTCCTGCTGCTGCAGAACAGCACCTATGCAAATCTGGCACCTAATAAACTAAAAAATGTAAGCCTAACAATTTTAAACTAATATGAAAGCAGCACTGAACCAGCTGTTGTACCTGCACGGAGCAAAGTGGAGAAAGGCCAGTGGCAAAAGGCCATTCAAAAAGAGAATCTTACCAGTGCATAGTGACACAGGGCCCTTGTGTGTTGCAAATGATGATGTATTCCCCTCAAAATGAATGAAAAACATGAGCCTGAACTAGGGCATTAAACACATGTCCCCCGTTACTATGATCATGCAGATGCACAACCAATAATATTGTCTCTCTGTAGATCTGTCTAACTATGCCATGCTGCATGATCAGGAGGCTCAACACTGAATGGAAAAAAAAACTTGAATAAAACTCATACTGTATATAAAGTAATATAGGTATAACTTTAGTTTTTAGTTACTGAAACTGACGTAATTATGCTAAAATTCATATGATGATGTGTTTGGGACCATGCTATATGCCAACAGTGCATATTGAGGCAAGAGAAATGAAACATGGTGGGGTCACATGGTGTCATAATGAAGAGCACTTATACCTTGTAGTACTGGGTCACTGGTTCAAATGTTGGGCAGGACACTGTATGGGGATTGTATGCTCGTCCCATGTGGTTTTTTTTCCCAGGAACACCGGTTTCCACCCTACAAAATTGGTCTTCCACTATAACTGTGGCTTTGACTTGATTAGGTAGGAATTAGATCGTAAGATTGTAAATTCCCCTAGGGGTTGCTAGTGACATGATTATGTGTTCCATAAAGTTCTGTGGAAGATGTCAGCTCTTTATAAATACACAATAATAATTTGATACTACATTCTGGTGTCTAATATCTGTCTCAATAGTGTTTTATTGCTTGTGAGTGTCAAGGAACCCATCTTCAGTTAATTACAGCCTCCACCATGATCCTTTACTATCCCTTTGGTATGACAGGTATGAGTGACGCTCCGCTGCTGCTACGACTGCTAGAGTAGCAGCAGCAGAACGTCATCCCTGAACTAATTCCAGCAACAACACAGGTCCTCACTCCTCTCTGCCTCATAGCTGCACATCGGGCAGCTTATCTCCTTGCAGCTCTTATCTCTGCATGTTACATGACAGCCATTGGAAGCTACAAAGAGAAAGGCTGCATGGTTTCGATCCAGAGAGGGATAAGGTCCTATCCCCTGGAAATAGGTAAGGTACGATGCTCTGCTGCCTCTGCTCTGCATACAATTCACAGCAGGATTAGCCCCCGCCCCTTCCCCTTATGGGAGTGCACAGCACTGAGGGTAGTGAGTTTGATAGGGAGTTGAGTTATGCCCCCGGAGGCTGGTGCTCCCAAAAGCTCGTGTCTTTCTTGCCTCAGTCCAGCCCAGCCTTGCTCTAATGGGTCTATAGGTTGTTTTACTGCCAGAACCCATTACATAGCAATGCAATTACAGAAAATAAACCATTTCTAACCATAACCATAAGGATGGAAGAAGCAGTTTTATCTGTTTTCATATAAACCATTTTAAAAGTTAAAAAATAAAGTTTGTTCGCAAATTTACTTTTCAGTTCTGGCAGATGCTGAGAGCTGCTGCATGAGGATGCTAGCTTAAAACATTATTACTAGGGAATAAAAATCGCTCACACAAGTTCCAAACACAGATATGATGATGAATATCTTTGTGTGATAAATCAAAACACGGCTCAAAATATAGAGCTGACAGACAGAAACAAAGTCTACATATTACTGCTGGACTCTTTGTTAACAGTGTGTTATCATACATAAAATACATGACCTCTGTGCCCCCAGTCATCATCTCTGTTCTCTGGACAGCAGGGCCACAAAAGGTTTTCAGCTTGTTTAAAACCCCTAGTGTGCTCATTATATTAGCAATCTATCTACGCTACTGAATAACATATTATTTATTCAAGCTTATCCATCAAATTTTGAAAAGTATTAATACGGTATTGAGAGATCATTTAAGGAGGTATCTCAACAATGTAAAGTAGAATGTAATGCATTATTTAGGATACCCAGTTTTAAGGAAATTATCTTGGTTTCAGCATCAGAAACACTTTCAATATGTACAGTGGCTTGCAAAAGTATTCGGCCTCCTTGAAGTTTTCCACATTTTGTAATATTAAAGCCACAAACATGAATCAATTTTATTGGAATTCCACGTGAAAGACCAATACAAAGTGGTGTACACGTGAGAAGTGGAATGTTGTGGAAACATTTTTGTACAAATAAATAACTGCAAAGTGAGGTGTGCGTAATTATTCAGCCCCCTGAGTCAATACTTTGTAGAACCACCTTTTGCTGCAATTACAGCTGCCAGTCTTTTAGGGTATGTCTCTACCAGCGTTGCACATCTAGAGACTGAAATCCTTCCCCATTCTTCTTTGCAAAACAGCTCCAGCTCAGTCAGATTAGATGGACAGCGTTTGTGAACAGCAGTTTTCAGATCTTGCCACAGATTCTCGATTGGATTTAGATCTGGACTTTAGCTGGGCCATTCTAACACATGGATATATTTTGTTTTAAACCATTCCATTGTTGCCCTGGTTTTATGTTTAGGGTCGTTGTCCTGCTAGAAGGTGAACCTCCGCCCCAGTCTCAAGTCTTTTGCAGACTCCAAGAGGTTTCCTTCCAAGATTGCCCTGCATTTGGCTCCATCCATCTTACCATCAACTCTGACCAACTTCCCTGTCCCTGCTGAAGAGAAGCACCCCCAGAGCATGATGCTGCCACCACCATATTTGACAGTGGGGATGGTGTGTTAAGAGTGATGTGCAGTGTTAGTTTTCCTCCACACATAGCGTTTTGCATTTTGGCCAAAAAGTTTAATTTTGGTCTCATCTGACCAGAGAGCCTTCTTCCACATTTTTGCTGTGGCCCCCACATGGCTTGTGGCAAACTGCAAACGGGACTTCTTATGCTTTTCTGTTAAAAATGGCTTTCAACTTGCCACTCTTCCATAAAGGCCAACTTTGTGCAGTGCACAACTAATAGTTGTCCTATGGACAGATTCCCCCACCTGAGCTGTAGATCTCTGCAGCTCGTCCAGAGTCACCATGGGCCTCTTGACTGCATTTCTGATCAGCGCTCTCCTTGTTTGGCCTGTGAGTTTAGGTGGATGGCCTTGTCTTGGTAGGTTTACAGTTGTGCCATACTCCTTCCATTTCTGAATTATCGTTTGAACAGTGCTCCGTGGGATGTTCAAGGCTTTGGAAATATTTTTGTAGCCTAAGCCTGCTTTAAATTTCTCAATAACCTTATCCCTGACCTGTCTGGTGTGTTCTTTGGACTTCATGGTGTTGTTGCTTCCAATATTCTCTTAGACAACCTCTGAGGCTGTCACAGAGCAGCTGTATTTGTACAGTACTGACATTAGATTACACACAGGTGCACTCTACTTAGTCATTAGCACTCATCAGGCAATGTCTATGGGCAACTGACTGCACTCAGACCAAAAGGGGCTGAATAATTACGCACACCCCACTTTGCAGTTATTTATTTCTAAAAAATGTTTGGAATAATGTATGATTTTCATTCCACTTCTCACGTGTACACCACTTTGTATTGGTCTTTCATGTGAAATTCCAATACAATTGATTCATGTTTGTGGCAGTAATGTGACAAAATGTGGAAAACTTCAATACTTTTGCAACCCACTGTATATATTGCTGTATGTTTATGCTTAGCCTAGGCTACGGTGTGACAGCATTCTACCCCAAAGCACTCTAGGAGATCAGATGTTGTTCTTGCTCACTTAACAACAAATAAACATTGCTTAGTGATGCACCTCACCAGCAGTATAGGCTGAGGCCCACTAGATATCACAAATTACTTTCTAAAACGTTATTGTTTTGAGAATGATTTTAACATTGCACAACCAGTTTCCACTGCGATTTCAAAGAATTTTGGAATTAAATCACTCGCAAAATGCTGCAGGTGCTGCAATTGTGATTTTGGCAAATCGCAATCACTCCAGGGGAATCACCACCGTAGGCTTGTATTGCCCCAGATATAAGAATGTAAATCAGAAAGATTTCACAATGGGCAAAGCTTGACCAAACACATTATAGAGTTATACTATAAAAAGAAAGCAATTTTATTAATTTAGTTATATTCATTAAAATTCCTTTTTAAGTTACAATCTGATAACAGTCTGATGTGGCAAGCAAATGATTACTCCTCAACTAGAAAACAATCAGGTAGTAGCAAGCAATATACTTGTTTACCTGGCTCAATCTTTATCATATTTCAGCAGAAAACTGCTCAAGTATCGATCAAACCATTGCTGGATGCATCTGTTAATCCTTCCTGCCCCTCTCATTTTACTCTTTTCAAATGGGCAATTATGATTATATTATACTGGTGAGATAAAATTATACCAATGTTTGACTACAACAAAAACTAAACCTATTCTCAACCGGAACCCTCTTTCTACCTACTGTATACCTAACCTTAAAGTGAACCTCAGGACTAAAAATCTACTCAGCAGAACTGAAAAGGCTTGGTGTTTAAGTCTTTAACAGTTTCACAGCATCAGAACTTTGTTTTTCTTACCAAAGCATCATTTTTAGCTGCATTCTTAGCTAAGCTTCACCCATCAAAAAAAAACTGCTTAGGCTTTTTTCCCTGATGCTGTGCAAAGCATGATGGGATTCCCTATGTTGTTATTCATGTTGCCTAGCAACTCGGAGGGCTGATCAGCACACAGGACAGTTGGAACTGTGTCTCATGCTCCCTGTCACCTCCTTTCAACCAAAGAGATGGCTGTCCTCATGACATCAAACATTTGCCTGTTCTTTTAAAAAAGAGATTATATGACCTATCTATTTTAATTAACGTAAGTAACTGATGTAACTTAATGACAGTATGTTTGTTTAGGCTGAAGCTCCTCTTTAACCACCCCCTTGCTGATGCCTAATCCTACATCTCTTCCCTCCCTGCCTATTCTTAAGACCCCTAAGGCCTAACCTTAACTACACCCTTGCTGATGCCTAACCATAAATCTTCCACCTCCATGTCTAACCTTAAGATCCCCCAAGGCCTAACCTTAACGACACCCTTGCTGATGCCTAACCCTAAATCTTCCCCCTCCATGCCTAACCTTAAGAACCCTCAGGCCTAACTTTAACTACCCCCTTTTCCACAATTCCAACAAGTAAAAAATGAAAAATTTAGGCCGCCGCGCATATGTGCCTATAGGAAATATAGTTAAAAGTGTGAAATTTGGTTGCCCGAGGCAACTGATAAATGGGCGCCAAATTTCACACTTTCATAGATATGTTCTATGGGCACCTATGCAGCACCCAACCTTCTACCGCTAACAGGTGCCCCCAAATATTCTGCTTCGGATTTATTCATATCATTTGTCTATTAAAGCATATGGCTTTTGCAGCCTCCCTGGGAGCCTTCAAATGTACAAATGTTAAGCCTGGTGGTTTATATTTTTGCAAAAAAAGAGGTCCACAGAATGTAAAAATCACTTCTAGCAAAAATCTTTATACATCAGTGCTCTGGCTCCCCACATACACTGCAATCTGTAAACAATGCATAGTCCTCCATATTGAAAGATCTATTTAGTACAGAAGATGTTTCAGTGCTTATTGTCCACCATCCACTGCAGAGATTTCTTCAGTGAACCTCTCATTACTCACTATTGCTGTGTTGCTGAATTGTCTCCTTGTAGACCCAGTTGTTGGCAGATAGTCAGAATATTGACACAGAAAACAGGTGCTGTGTTTAGAAGTACCTGTGAAAGTAACAGGAGACTTATTGACAAACTGCAGGTCTGGACTATGTTGCACTGTCCCCTTCCACTAACTGAAGGTCTGGACTATGATGCACCGGCCTCTTTTTCACATATTATTGTAAACTTCTCTGGAGAAGCACAATTTCATGCTTTTCCTCAAACATACAACTCAACTCCCACATCTCACTCTCTTTCTGTCTTACAGAGCGCACTTTCTCTTATGGGTATCCAGTAGAAGGTTTTGGCAAACTCTACAACAGGTTAGCCTTAAAAAAAGTCAGTGTCTCGGCTAGATAAACAAAGCTAATACATGATACATCTCCCACTACCGCCAGCCCACAAAAAATAGTAGAAACAGCTCAATGACATGGCAGACATGGTACAGCATATTTCATAAACATACATACATCACCATAGCTGTATTGCAGGTTTGACACATAAGGTAGACTAGACCTTTAATGGCCTTGTCCATGAAATACATATCCTGGTCCTGGATCATATTCTGAGCAAGAAATGTCTTGTGCTCCAATTTATACAGTTTTCATGAGCTCTTATATCCCAGACCAGAGGACCCTTGTAACTCCCTACAGGGAAAGTTAGTGATTAAATGTGCATAAGTAGTATAGTTGAAGTTCACCCTTAAAAACATACGTAGTTCACTCACCAAAGCAGCAGTCCTTAGTTTACACAAATGTCTACACTAGTTAGAAGGAGCGATTTGGAGCATAAAGTGTTGTCATTCTTTAAGAGACTCAGTAACAAAAATGTCAGCCCTATTTCTTCTATCCTATAAGTTCCTATACCTGTTCTAATGTGGTCTGGCTTACTGCAGCCTTTCCTAGTTGCACAGTGGCTGTATTATCTCTGTTATATAATGAATCTTCTTTCCTTTGCCGGCTTTGTCGGCTCAGGCAGGAATGTGTTGCTCTGCTGTGATAGGTAGAAGTTATACACACCCTCTCCATGCTCCCTCCAGGCTCTGTATGAGTCACAGACTGAGCTTCTCTCAGCCTATCACATGCTGGTTAGCAGCCATGTTTTTTGTTTGTAAACACTACCTAAAACTGCCAAGTACAAGCCAGGATTGCAGCAGGGAGTGGCAGAAACAGCAAAGAGGGGCCTAGGAGAACATAATGAATAGAATGGTATGCTTTTTACTGTAAGAATTTTAGAGTACAGATTCTCTTTAATGTTCAGTGATTTTGCTTCAAGTGCCTTTTTAAGTGTGGGACTTTGTGATCTTTGTGTTGTTTTGACTCATATGAACAGTTTTGCAAGTGCTGTTTATAAGGTTAATTGGTTGGGTTGTTATTATGTAACACCTGCAGGTAGGGTTAGAAGACACCCTGTAGACAATAGATGTATTTGGGCATTAGGAATCTAGATAATATTGGTCAGAGTCCTGTTGTAGCAGCGGGCTAGCAAAAAAGGGCGCACAGGGATAGTGGACAAAAAGGGCGCCGACATAGACTGCAATGCAAAATATCGGCTATTCGGCGCCCGACAGGAAAAAAGGGCGCCCGAGAAATAGCGTTTTACAGGGATCGTGTTAACAAAAGGCTCCGTTTACAGGATAAAGTTTATAACAAATATCGTTTACAAGTTCGTTTTGACTTTGTATTATACTTATTTTTTCGTTTGTAAATTTCGCTTATATGAGTTTTAACTAGTTTTTTTCGTTTTAAAATTACGCTTACAAACCTATTACAACTAAAATTTCGTTTACACTTCTTTTTGCATTTAAAATTCATTTTCATATGTATAATGCTTAAATAACGTTTCTCAACCTGATTGTATTAGAAATACATCGCTTTTGGTATTAACTTTGTTTTTACATTTATAATGCGTTGATTATAGTTACTAAAATATCGCTTTAAATATTACTGTTATTTTAAGATTTCTAATGCATAAGTGATTTTAAGGTTATCTATTGTATTGTATGTGTATATATATTATATATACCTTTTTCTACTTCTAATATTATTAATGTATACGTGATTTTAAGGCTACCTATTCCATGACAAATATATAAATTATTTTATTCATGTTATTTGGAGTGAAGTATTTTAAGGATTAAATATATTATTGTTTATATGTGTTTAGCGTGTTTGTACAGTGGGGATGGTTAGGTTTAGGCATTACTAGGGGGTCTAGGGGTTAGGGATAGGTACAGGGAGGGTTAGGTATAGTTACAGTGCAATATACACACCAACAGGGGGGTGGTTAGTTTTAGGCACCACCAGGGGGGTCTTAGGTTTAGGCACCAATAGGGGGGTCTTAGGTTTAGGCACCACCAGGGGGGTCTTAGGTTTAGGCACCAACCGGGGGGTCTTAGGTTTAGGCACCACCAGGGGGGTCTTAGGTTTAGGCACCAACAGGGGGGTCTTAGGTTTAGGCACCAACAGGGGGGTCTTAGGTTTAGGCACCACCAGGGGGGTCTTAGGTTTAGGCACCAACAGGGGGGTCTAGGGGTTAGGGATAGGTACAGGGAGGGTTAGGTATACTTACAGTGCAATATACACCACCAGGGGGATGGTTAGGTTTAGGCACCACCAGGGGGGTGGTTAGTTTTAGGCACCACCAGGGGAGTCTTAGGTTTAGGCACCACCAGGGGGGTCTAGGGGTTAGGGATAGGTACATGGAGGGCTCTGTGTGAGAGTAAGGTTAGGTATAGTTATAGTACAATATATGTCATATATACAATTTATTAAATTATGTGTATTTACACAAAAGGGGGGTCTAGGTGAGAGGGATAGGGATAAGGAGATATATCTGTGACCCTAAAGTTAGGTATAATTGTAGTAAAATACCTGTAAAACCTACCATTCTAATACTATGCTTAATACACGTGTAAATAGCGTTTTTTTTCTATAGACGCTATTTGACTTTTTATTTCAGAATTCGTTTACTGTTATAGACGGTATTTTGCCATTTAATTTCCGTTTATTTCACCTATTTAGCACTAAATTATCGTTTATAACATATTAAACGAAAATATGGTTTTGCATTCAAACGTACAATTTCGGCTACACCCCGCGCCCTTTTTTCCACGCGCCCTTTTTTGATAGACGCGTTGTAGCAGATGTTTAGTTGTTATAACTGCTGTAACTGAACACTTATTTGCTCAGTAGCCTTACATATACAGCTAAAAGATAAATACTGTAACATCTTTTATGTAATATGTATTAAATATATTTAATATGAAAACATGCTTTTAAGTGAAAATTGCATTGTAAGCAGCAGTTTACCTGCTGCAGCACTATGGCTAATAGATTTGGGCATAGATATAATGTTTTATATAATATACTGTTTAGAATGTTTTAATTTTTTATATAATATTCTGATTTACCAACTTGAGTTGTCATAATCTTAATTTCTATGTTCTCCTGAACCATAACAATGCCAAGATACAGTATGGGATTCCCTGCATGCATGCTCCTGTGAAGTTGTGCCTTACCTGTCTTACAGTAATATAGACAGGTTGAGACAAGGCAAGGGCAGTGGCATGTGCATCGATCCCAAAGCATTTGACTGCTTGACTGCAAAAGGGCCCTGATTCATTAAACAGCATTAATATTGCTGTGCGTAGGTAGCACACATCCATTTTACCAGTACTAAGGCAGAGGGACCACCGCTCGTTAACCCATTAGTGCCGCGCATGTAGCCCCAAAACATACACATTATCCCTGCAATGTGCATGGCACTTTCATACCACTGTTAGGTGAATTAGGGCCATAGTGGCAACTGGCAAATTAGGTGCCAGGGAAATTTGGGTGCCCCCATGGACACTCATATTAAATTAGGGAAATACTGACTATTGCTGGAAATTTAGGGGCGGGACACCTGATAAAAATACTTTAAAATAGCTTGGAGTAGTAAAACTGCAGTTTCAAGCATGCTAGGAACAGTTGTTCACTGGATTTTGGCTGCAATATAGCCAAACTCCAGTGTATATTAACGTTGGTAGAGTACCACTACTATTTAGCAGAATTCTTTAGGAATTGTGGGAGGAATGCTGGGAGCAGTAGTTTACTGGCGTTTGGCTACACTGTAACTGAACTCCGATGTAAAATAAAGGCTGGTGAAGGTCGGATAGAGTTAAGGATAGGTGGGAGGAGGCTAGTGTTAGGAGTGGGCGGGTTAGAGTTACGAGTAGATGGGGGAAGGTTAGTGTTAGGAGTAGGTGGGGAGGTTGGAGTTATGCATATATAGGGGACGGTTCATGTGAGAGTTAAGGTGTGGAGGGTAATGGTAGAAAATCGGTAAAATTACATATATATATATATATATATATATATATATATATATATATATATATATATATAAATATATATATATATATATACACATATATACAATATACTATTGCAGATAGCAGATTATTGATAAAATTACCATTATTGTACTATATTTTCAAGTAAGACCGGCACCACTCAAAAGGAATAGTATCTGTAGCTCTTTAATCAAACAAACATGGCTTTAGCAAGACAGATGCTGTTTCGGGCGTAGCCCTTTATCAAATTGCAATAGCCTCAATACAACACCACACCATGTGTCCTTAAATATCCCGCCCCCACTAAAAACACCAATCGGTGTCCTGCTGGGCGTGGTGTGAAGCGGCGGACCTGATGGGGAACAAGTAAAATAATATGTAAATCACAAAGACGAGACATCAGCACCAATCACCTGTCACCCGTAGTCCTATGGCAGAAGACCAACAGCGCGTAGAATCCACGTCCCGCACCTCGCCATCTCACTCCAACAACGTCATGGGCTCTCCTCCCCACGCGCCGCCCCCACCAACCAGCGGCGACACATGGGAGGCAGTGCCCGCACGCATACGTGGAGCGCACCATTGCGCTCCATCAGGAGCCCGAACTTCCGGTAAAGACAGATGTGACGTCGCCGCAGCTCGCCGAATCCGCCTGTCACCAAGCAACCAGTCTGCATGTACACAATCGAGTTCAGCAGTGCAACGCAGCATGTCCGCCCGCTCCAGAGCCGGGGAAGCGCCAATTAAATGCCAAAAAAAATGCCAAATAAAGGCCAAGGTATGCAGACAAAAGTCTGGCTGCTAGTCTAACACTGCAGACACAAGACTTGTCGCACAATCAGCATGCCTATGATGCTACTAACCCACGTCTGGACCGGGAGAACAAGCCAAATAATAAAAAAATACAAAAATATAAAAATAAAAAATGACAAAAATTGCAGGAATATACACATTGCCGCAGACAGGTGAACGGATCATTGTCCCACCTTACATAAGGATGGTCATACATACCACCCAGAGAGACCCTCCATCAGGACAGCCATACACACCACCCAGGGGAACCTAAAAACACATATGCCTGCAGTGACGCTGTGTCGCGAGTGATTCGCAGGCACTGGAGGATCCTCACTGATGGATCCTCCAGTGCCCGGTCCAGACGTGGGTTAGTAGCGTCATAGGCATGCTGATTGTGCGACAAGTCTTGTGTCTGCAGTGTTAGACTAGCAGCCAGACTTTTGTCTGCATACCTTGGCCTTTATTTGGCATTTTTTTGGCATTTAATTGGCGCTTCCCCGGCTCTGGAGCGGGCGGACATGCTGCGTTGCACTGCTGAACTCGATTGTGTACACGCAGACTGGTTGCTTGGTGACAGGCGGATTTTGCGAGCTGCGGCGACGTCACATCCATCTTTACCGGAAGTTCGGGCTCCTGATGGAGCGCAATGGTGCGCTCCACGTATGCGTGCGGGCACTGCCTCCCATGTGTCGCCACTGATTGGTGGGGGCGGCGCGTGGGGAGGAGAGCCCATGACGTTGTTGGAGTGAGATGGCGAGGTGCGGGATGTGGATTCTACGCGCTGTTGGTCTTCTGCCATAGGACTACGGGTGACAGGTGATTGGTGCTGATGTCTCGTCTTTGTGATTTACATATTATTTTACTTGTTCCCCATCAGGTCCGCCGCTTCACACCACGCCCAGCAGGACACCGATTGGTGTTTTTAGTGGGGGAGGGATATTTAAGGACACATGGTGTGGTGTTGTATTGAGGCTATTGCAATTTGATAAAGGGCTAGGCCCGAAACAGCGTCTGTCTTGCTAAAGCCATGTTTGTTTGATTAAAGAGCTACAAATACTATTCCTTTTGAGTGGTGCCGGTCTTACTTGAAAATGGACTGTTGCAAGTCTCTATTGGCACAGAGGCTTTGACCGAGGCACACTCCAAGTGTAAGCTGATTGGTGGTGCTCCTCCTGAAAACTTGTGTTCTGGTTCAGTTGGTGCCAAAAAGGAGTGGAGCATCATGACGACCAGATGGAGAAGGTGGCAGGTACATTTTGCTACAATGAACAGCAGACATCTGAGATCCTGTTGCTGGTTGAGAGGGGCACAGCATTCTTGAATACCCCAGACCCTAAACCTCTACAATGGGAACTGGAAGTGACCATGAAGCGGAAAATTAATTTGGATTTACACTCCAAGACCTTGGCGGAGTACTGCCACACGAAAAGGATTCCTAGGTCCATGAGATCCCAAATAGCGCCTGTTATGTTTCCACATGATGCATCTTACTGTGAGGTCTGGGCAAATATTTGGAACAAAGCGTCTTTGGACGCAATGCTGCACACGATTGTGCGCATTCAACAGGAGCTTCCTCTTCTCACAGCAAAGATTGAAGTGTTGACCAAGCAAATCAAAGATACCCTACCTGGTGACAAGTTTGTGGAATTTATGGATGCTTTGGGAACTAAAATGGACAATCTTACCAAAACCATCAAGGATGAAAAGAGAGGGAAATTTACCCGAGATGCATGTGATTATGTGTCAGGTTATGTATATTCCTGGCAACGTCTACCGAGTACCCGTCCAGTATCGAGAGGGAGAAAACCACCTAAAGGGAAGAAGCCTCCTAATTCCGGAGCTGGTTCGGCCCGTGATGAGTCAGGTGCCTCCTCACGTGATGCCTCCCCAAACTGTGGAGGCGGAGGAGGCACAGAGGGGGGAGGCGCCGTAGGAGGAGAAATCCCCAAGAAGAAAATGAGCCCACGGGTTCTACGACAGAGGAAGAATTTGTAGAGTCCCTAGTGGTCAATATCTCTTCTCGTATCCTCTCAGATGAAGAGATTCATGTTTTGAACTATGGACTCTCATTCTGTCCAACCCACTTTACGAACTTTTTTGTGTTGGACCAGGAACTGTTTCGTTTTTTCAGAAGTATACGGTTAAAGCATTTTTTTGCATGTTTACCCCATTTTCCATCCAATTCATATAATGATGATGATGGTTGCTTTAGACTTAAGACTTTAGGATTCAGAAATCCCAGTTCTTTTCTACCACCAATCATCCTGTCATAGATAATTTTGTGTCCAAAGTACAGGAGGACATTAAGAATATTGAAAGGGGGAGTAAAAAAGGTGATTTTTTTGTACATCAGAATTTGACCAGGTCAGAGAAGGAGGCATTGTTATCATTGCAGCAGGATGTGTCCATCACCATCCGCCCTGCTGATAAGGGTGGGGCAGTGGTGGTGATGGACACAGATATGTATGTGGCAGAGATCAAGAGACAGTTATCTGTCCAGGAAGTATATCAGCCCATACCAGGAGATCCTCTTGTGTGGATTCGTAAAAAAGTAGATGACCTCCTGACTGACGCTCTTAAGAAAAACATCATAGATCAGGGATTGTTTAAGTTCCTCAGGGAGGACTACCCGGTGACACCTAAATTATACACCCTCCCCAAAATTCATAAGTGTCTTATGAACACTCCTGGCCGACCCATTGTGGCTGGTGTCGGCTTGCTATTTGTACCATTAGCTAAATTTTTGGACTCTATTCTTCAGCCACTGGTCCAGGCTGTCCCTTCATATTTGAGAAATACTTCCATGTTTTTGGAGAAATTGAGTGGGATCAAACTTCCGGGGGAGGATGTTCTCCTTGTGACTTTGGACGTCGAGAGCCTCTACACCTCCATCCCACACGATGGGGCTGTAGAGGCAATAGACTGGTTCCGCATGACTCGCACTGACTTAACTGTTCAGCAGAGGGTGTTTTGTACTAGGTTAATGCAGATTGTACTTCAATGTAACTACTTTGAATTTGAGGGACAGTTTTACCTACAACTTAGAGGGACAGCCATGGGGTCGACTGTGGCCCCCTCCTATGCAAATTTATACATGGGCCTCTATGAAGAGGCCTTTGTTTATGGTAATTCTTTATTCCACCAGCATTCATTATGCTGGTGGCGTTTTATTGATAACATTTTTTGCATTTGGAGGGGGCCCCGTTCGACCCTCATGGAATTCTTGACTCAGTTACATGACTCATGTCCCTATATACGGTTGACGTCTCATTGTGACTTGAGGACTATCTCATTCTTGGATACAGTGGTAGTTAGAGAAGGTGAGCGACTTTCCACTGATCTTTACATTAAAGACACTGATTGCAATTCACTTCTTCATTACAAAAGTTTTCACCCGACAGGGACTAAGAATAGTATCCCCATTAGCCAGTTAGGTAGAGTGGATAAGATAGTCAGTGATGAGTCTAAATGCAATTCTCGGAGGGAACAAATGAAAGCCAAGTTTCGCAGGAGAGGTTACCCCCCATCTACATTTATGCCCCGTACCGGTGGGGGGCGGAGACAGATGGGCCCACGCATTCCGTTTGTGTCGACCTTCAGTGCCTGCAGTGACGCTGTGCCGTGAGTGATTCGCAGGCACTGGAGGATCCTCACTGATGGATTTCCTTTTGTTTCGGAGTTTCGCTATCCTCCAATTATGTCCTTTAAGAGAGCACCGACGATTTGAGACAAACTTACCAAAAAACATACTCAGGCCAGCAGTAAAGGTGCTGGCATGTTTCCGTGCTTGGGATGTGAAACGATTGTGGAACTTTCTCCGTGATCAGCGCACAACGCGTGCGCTGACACGGCGGAAATCCTCCACAAGCGTATATTTGCAGGCACCCAGCAAAAGGTGCTACGCACCTGTAGAGGGAAATTCCTGTCGGCAGATGGCGCTGGGGAGTGCAGAGGAACCAATCCTCTGTACCTCCACAAGTGCCAGACAGGAATTGTACGAAGCGCAGAACGCAATCGCAAGAGAGGCGATTGCGAATGAGATTGAGCAAAGGGATAGGTTGTATGTGTGTGCGCCAATCCAGTCGCCACCCCGCGACCGCGCACACACAACAGCAGATACGAAATAGGAACGCGATCGCGAGAGGTGCGATCGCCAGACGTGACACAAGGCAGATCAGAATAGAATACGAGGGTAGCAAAGGCACAGCAAATACAATAAGGAGATACGGAAAATAACAACGCTAGCTAACTGCGAACACCGCACTCATTCGCAACAGTGCACGCGGTTATGCGCGATCTCGACGTGATAAGCACAATAGAGACAAGCACGCCTAACTAACCATTAACAGACAAAAATGAAACAGAGGACGCGAGCGCTTGCTTAACGGTTACCTCACCGAGCCTGCAGCAAGCGTAGCGGACAAGACAGACACACGAAAAACAGGGACAAACGAGAGATAGGATCCACAGCACTAGCGAAAAGTAGCTAGCGCGATCCCAGGAGACAGAACAGAAGAGATAGCTGGTAGCAACCACTGCACCAGCTATACTCCAAGAACAGAGATCAGAACCATTTCCTGTCGACCACCATTGGGGCAGGACAATGGCAACAGGCAAGGCAAGACAGAACAGGCAATACAGATAATACAACCTGACTGGGCTAGAAGGGGAGCCTAAAGCAACCCCCAGGAATTAACTATACTAGATAGCAATGGCTGACACTCCAGCAGTGTCCATCAGGAACAGACCATGGAAAGGAAATGTCCAGCAAAGCATTCTGGGAACCATAAAGCTCTTATAGTGCCAGTCATCAAAGAAGGCAGGTAGGGGATTTGCATAACGAATGTATGCAAATTCCCCAGCAAGAGAACAGACCAGAAACTTGCAATGGAAAGACAGGTCTCTGTTCCAGAGACCTGCAGCCCACAGACTAGAGGAATGGACAAACAGCTGTCTGCCTGTGCAGCCAGCTGAGCGGATCATCACAGTACCCCCCCCCCCCCCTCTAGGGATGGATTCCAGACATCCCTCAAAACTGGTATCATCACAAAACTCTAACTGAAGACTCATGAAGGTCAGGACAGCCCGACAAGGCCCAATTCCAGAGTCAGTCCATCCGAAACCGACCTCATCGGAAGCAGAAGCCACCGAAACATGCCCATCAGCACTGCAAGTCTCAGCGTAACACCCATCAGGACTGTGGACACCAGAGAAGAAGCCATCGACACCCTCCAGACAATACCCACCACCTTCCAAGGAGCGTCCAAGAATACCAAACCTGCCGCAATACCTGTTCGAAGTGTCCCTTACAACACCAAAGCCATTGCTGATTGTATTCAGGGCACCAAGCAAAACCTTTCCCGGAATCTCCCAGAACGTCTTGAAGCTCCGCAGAGATCCCAAGAAGCCAGAACGCTCACCAGGCTCACATGGAGAACCACCAAGAACCCCTATGGAACCTATGATCATTCCAGACTCAAAATTAGCAGGACACCCATCAAGATCAGGACTTTCAGGGACCACTTCTGGGCATGCAAGCAGGCAGGCTATATCAGAACATGTCTCCACTGAGGAAGCATCTGAGTACGCTGGTAACCGAGGCACACTTGGGCTTTCTGGGTCACAGAGCACATCGGGGTGCACTAGTACAGGAGAAACCTCAGGACATGTCGGGGAACTGCCAACCTCAGAGTCCGACACGACAAGGCCAAAACCAGAACCGGGCAGAAAATCATCACGAGTAAAGGTCACAGGTACTGGTCTTTCAAAAGAAGACTCGGACTCAAATTCAGAATTTTCTGTAACTGTAATATCATCATTGACTACACATGAATGAAGCTCCACAAGAGCTGCAAAAGTAGTCAGCAAGGCAGCAATGCCTACTGAAGTGGGCAACACCTCAGAAGGACCTGGGGGGCAGGAGACATCTCCTACAAGTTCTGCACCCTTTGGGAGGAACTAGGAGACCTTTAGATCATCAAACAAGACCTCAGGAACATCATTTTTCAAGTTGTCTAAGAAGGATTCTGTACTATCCATGTTACAGGGCAAAACTGGAACTTTATTTTGAGAACAGGGCAGATGTCCCAGGGAAGGTTCCACCATAAACTGAGACTGAATTTCATCATCATGAGTGGAACGTACAGGAATATTCACTGGACCACACACTGACTCCCTAACTTTAATCTCGCTGCACCCAGAACTCTGCGTAGTAGTCAAACTAGCTTGCAATTCCAAAACTGCAGAAAGACAGGTAAAAATAGCAGCAATACCTAGACGAGCCTCTAGGGGCAGGGCAGGAGATATTGTACAAGGCAATATTGACTCATCCAGAGTACTGGGTGGAGAGTCAATACTTTCTTCAGAATCAGGCTCGCAAACGTCAATGCAAGTGGACATCATGCCTTCATTCATGGTACAGGGCAGGTTCAGAGAAAGCTTCTCTGGACAAGGCAAAGAAGCTTCAGCATCAGATTCACAAAACCGAAGCGCTGTCTCACTCTTAGATTCGGCTAACAATGTCGAATCCGAGGAGTCAGAACGCAAAATTTGCGGATCCAAGATCGCTTTAGGTTGCGAAACTGACGCTTCCATATCGCAAACCTCCGCGATCTGCAGAGCAGACTGCAAGGCATCTAGGACAGAAACACTGGAGCAACTGTCATCAGGCAACAGGCCTGCACAGGTGCGAACAGAATAAGACATAGATTCATTTGCAAAAGAAATGGCGACATCAACAGGATAAACTTTATTAGGCATAAAAATTTTACTTTTGACGCTGCATAGAGAAATTTTCCCCATAGCAGGGTCACAGACAGAAGATCTCAAAGATTTGTTTCTAACTGACAAAGGATCCCACACATCCTTGAGGAAACCGGCAGACTCATGCCGATCACAATCTGCAGGAACATCCGAGAAACAGGCATCAGATCGCACAGATTCAAACTGCACACTGTCAGGAGAGAATCCTTCGGGATTCGCACAGGAACCAACCACAGCGGCACACTCATTCATTTCAGATTGCACAAAGTCAAGACTCTCATGCTTTACCCCAGAAAGGCAGGAACAATCATCCGACAACGATGTCTCTTTATTGGAATCAATTGGTTGGTGTGTGTGCAACTCATCCAAAATCGTTTGCCATACATAGATCACCAGATCCACATCATCCTTGTCACATTCATAGGAATCAATCAGAAGGTACATAGAATCGAGACAAGCATTTAAGACATCTTCGCTTTTTGCGATGTAAAAATCGCAAAAGGCTTTCCAATCAAAATCGAATTCTTCCAGCAAGGCCCCAAGATCCCAGGAAGCAAATGGGGGTTCAAACAGGCCAGTATCCAAATAATCTCCATAGGGGTGGAGTTCAGGAACAAGAACAGATTTTTTAACTGCTTTAATGTAGTGTGCGATCCTACCTATAGCAGGATCCACATAAGCTTTGGATTGGGGCAAAAAACCTGGAAACTGATCAGCAGATGCATTATAAACATCATTATCATACTGCATGGTTTTGCCCATTTCAGACTTGACAGAAATAACCTCTTTATTTGTGGTTGCCATGGGCAATGGATCTTTCCGCTGGGAAGCCTTCTTAGATCTTTTACGTTTAGACTTAGAGGCTTTGGATGGCTGCTTTGTGGATGAAAGAGTAGATGGAACAGCTGATTGAGCTGCTGACAACAACTCATTAAGGGGGTATGGTAATTGAGGTAATCTCAGCCAATTGTGAATTAAAAAGGCCAAGAATTCCAGGGGTCTTTGACTCAGGGTGGTATGATTTAACACATCATAACCCCACATTGACATTTCGCCCCCCAACAGAATGTAGACCATTTGGGGGGCCCAGGTAGACACTGGGGTGCATTGGAATTCAGGGTTCGCTAACAGTTTCGTACACTCAGACAAAAATTCGTCTGCTGATTCAGGTTCAAGTTTTTTAAATCTCTTAAAGGTACAAGAGCAATATTCGACAAAATCGTACAAATCGGAAATTCCGTCTACACTGGGGTTTTGGGTTGGGGTGGACATTCTGTAACGATTGTGGAACTTTCTCCGTGATCAGCGCACAACGCGTGCGCTGACACGGCGGAAATCCTCCACAAGCGTATATTTGCAGGCACCCAGCAAAAGGTGCTACGCACCTGTAGAGGGAAATTCCTGTCGGCAGATGGCGCTGGGGAGTGCAGAGGAACCAATCCTCTGTACCTCCACAAGTGCCAGACAGGAATTGTACGAAGCGCAGAACGCAATCGCAAGAGAGGCGATTGCGAATGAGATTGAGCAAAGGGATAGGTTGTATGTGTGTGCGCCAATCCAGTCGCCACCCCGCGACCGCGCACACACAACAGCAGATACGAAATAGGAACGCGATCGCGAGAGGTGCGATCGCCAGACGTGACACAAGGCAGATCAGAATAGAATACGAGGGTAGCAAAGGCACAGCAAATACAATAAGGAGATACGGAAAATAACAATGCTAGCTAACTGCGAACACCGCACTCATTCGCAACAGTGCACGCGGTTAATGCGCGATCTCCACGTGATAAGCACAATAGAGACAAGCACGCCTAACTAACCATTAACAGACAAAAATGAAACAGAGGACGCGAGCGCTTGCTTAACGGTTACCTCACCGAGCCTGCAGCAAGCGTAGCGGACAAGACAGACACACGAAAAACAGGGACAAACGAGAGATAGGATCCACAGCACTAGCGAAAAGTAGCTAGCGCGATCCCAGGAGACAGAACAGAAGAGATAGCTGGTAGCAACCACTGCACCAGCTATACTCCAAGAACAGAGATCAGAACCATTTCCTGTCGACCACCATTGGGGCAGGACAATGGCAACAGGCAAGGCAAGACAGAACAGGCAATACAGATAATACAACCTGACTGGGCTAGAAGGGGAGCCTAAAGCAACCCCCAGGAATTAACTATACTAGATAGCAATGGCTGACACTCCAGCAGTGTCCATCAGGAACAGACCATGGAAAGGAAATGTCCAGCAAAGCATTCTGGGAACCATAAAGCTCTTATAGTGCCAGTCATCAAAGAAGGCAGGTAGGGGATTTGCATAACGAATGTATGCAAATTCCCCAGCAAGAGAACAGACCAGAAACTTGCAATGGAAAGACAGGTCTCTGTTCCAGAGACCTGCAGCCCACAGACTAGAGGAATGGACAAACAGCTGTCTGCCTGTGCAGCCAGCTCAGCGGATCATCACAGGATGTCACATGTGTGGAATGGTGCTGAAAGGCAACAGGTTCACACATCCATCGCAAGGCAATACCTTCTTCCTTAACCGTCGATACACTTGTGATTCTAGCTTTGTGGTCTACCTACTCAAGTGCCCTTGTGGCCTTGGGTATGTTGGAATGACCACTCAGTGGCTAAAAGACCGCATATCGTCTCATAAATCGGCGATTCGTAATAGGGTGCGTGGCCAGTCTGTCTCTGAACACTTTACTTCAAAGGGACATACAGTATCACAATTGAGGGTGACAATAATTGACTCGGTCCCCGTTAATTGGCGGGGAGGCAATAGGGAGACTTCATTATTGAAAAAAGAGGCGGCCTGGATCAGGAAGCTGGACACACTAGAACCTAAGGGAATGAATCGGGAGTATGACTTAGGTTTTTGTATCTATACCCGTTAGCTTGTCATTTGTTGGGGAGCTTTGGCTACCTGACCATGTTCTTCAAGTATATTATGTATATTGTTATTGTTGTAACTTCTATATATTAATTGCTCTTCTTATGTGTTTTTAGGTTCCCCTGGGTGGTGTGTATGGCTGTCCTGATGGAGGGTCTCTCTGGGTGGTATGTATGACCATCCTTATGTAAGGTGGGACATTGATCCGTTCACCTGTCTGCGGCAATGTGTATAGTCCTGCAATTTTTGTCATTTTTTATTTTTATTTTTATATTTTTGTATTTTTTATTATTTGGCTTGTTCTCCCGGTCCAGACATGGGTTAGTAGCGTCATAGGCATGCTGATTGTGTGACAAGTCTTGTGTCTGCAGTGTTAGACTAGCAGCCAGACTTTTGTCTGCATACCTTGGCCTTTATTTGGCATTTTTTTGGCATTTAATTGGCGCTTCCCCGGCTCTGGAGCGGGCGGACATGCTGCGTTGCACTGCTGAACTCGATTGTGTACACGCAGACTGGTTGCTTGGTGACAGGCGGATTCGACGAGCTGCGGTGACGTCACATCTGTCTTAACCGGAAGTTCGGGCTCCTGATGGAGCGCAATGGTGCGCTCCACGTATGCGTGCGGGCACTGCCTCCCATGTGTCGCCGCTGATTGGTGGGGGCGGCGCGTGGGGAGGAGAGCCCATGACGTTGTTGGAGTGAGATGGCGAGGTGCGGGACGTGGATTCTACGCGCTGTTGGTCTTCTGCCATAGGACTACGGGTGACAGGTGATTGGTGCTGATGTCTCGTCTTTGTGATTTACATATTATTTTACTTGTTCCCCATCAGGTCCGCCGCTTCACACCACGCCCAGCAGGACACCGATTGGTGTTTTTAGTGGGGGAGGGATATTTAAGGACACATGGTGTGGTGTTGTATTGAGGCTATTGCAATTTGATAAAGGGCTAGGCCCGAAACAGCATCTGTCTTGCTAAAGCCATGTTTGTTTGATTAAAGAGCTACAAATACTATTCCTTTTGAGTGGTGCCGGTCTTACTTGAAAATGGACTGTTGCAAGTCTCTTTTGGCACAGAGGCTTTGACCGAGGCACACTCCAAGTGTAAGCTGATTGGTGGTGCTCCTCCTGAAAACTTGTGTTCTCATTATTGTACTATATGTGCCTTTTTTGTATAGACGATGTGTATATACATACTGTATATATCTCTTCTATATTTGTGTACAAATTACTAACTAAGCTATTAGACTGTATATGTTCTGTATCTATTGTCTATGCACTTAAATATTCTATGTACTGTCTTGTTGACTTTTGTACAATGCCCCAGAAAAACAGTCTGCGCTACATAAATCAGTAATAATATTAACTGCAACAAATGACTAGTTTCAAAAATAAGGGGAAGTAAACTTCACCTTTAATGTTGACCCGTTTCCAACACCTAACCCATTTGTGCCCCAGTGTTAACTTCTTTCTGAGGCCTAC
Organism: Hyperolius riggenbachi; assembly: GCF_040937935.1. Lineage (NCBI taxonomy): Eukaryota > Metazoa > Chordata > Amphibia > Anura > Hyperoliidae > Hyperolius > Hyperolius riggenbachi. Next base: position 184,854,634 of record NC_090646.1, read on the forward strand.
TCCAAGCCTCCCTCCTAACGTTATCCCCTTCCTGATGCTTTAACCTAACCAATTCTTCCCCAGCACTAACCCCTTCCTGATGTCTATCACAACTAAAATTAATGTCTCCCAACCCCTAACCATTCTAATTTATAACAAACCCTAATAGTTAACTGAAACAGATACTCACCTTCTGCCATCTTCAGGGTCTAGCATTTCAGCAAAACGTCAGCACCAGAGTCAAGCACCCCTACTACCATTAAGCAATTCCAACCTGGTATGGAATATCACTACATAAAAGCCTGAAGCTTTACCAAAATTAAGCATCCTACTGACAATAGCCTACGTTTTACATTGAGCACCACAATCCCACTGTATGGAAATGAACTAATACCATATATAGTAAATTGAAGTACAATATTTATGTGTAACGTTTAACTTTCTCAAGGTCAAAAGACATTATTCAATGTATTTTCATTTTTCATACACCTGCATACAGAATTTAAATTAAACATTCCTGTGCAGCTTAACATATGTGTCAGGTAATGAAAAGCTGCATTCGTTTTTTTTTTTCATATCAAATGTGATCAACTCACATCATGATAACACATTGGGGGATTGCTTTGCCTTCTGTGCTGAGCTAGTATGCATATTTGAATATAGAGCATTGATTTTCTATTACAGTCATATGTTTGCATGAGTATGAAAAATATAGTTTTGACTAAGTTGCATTTTTTTCAATCTCAATCTTTTTAATGGAAACCTAGGATCAGATTATTTTTCCCGTCATTTTTTTTTTATTACCTTAATCCCCTTTCACCAGCAACATTCTTTTTAATCCTCCCCTGCTTCCTACAATACATATAGTATGTATAGTGAAGTACAGGGGTAATCACCTTTGGCATCATGCAGTCCTACCATCAGGGAGAACAGCCACAGTTCTTCCATTCTGAGCCACTTTGTCTCCATTTGTGCTGCCCCATCCTATCTCGACCTCCCACATCTGCATCTGGGGGGAGTGTGAATAATGCCTGTACCTGTTAAACATCCACTCCAACTGGCAGTGATGGTAGCATCACACCCTCCCCCAGCAGTAGCAACAGGAGCGTAGGCCACTACAATAAAGTCGCTGCAGAAGACCACAGAATGAGTGGCTACTGAAATGTAGGGATACCTGACATATATTCACAATATCCCCACTATTATGAACAAATGTTTTGGGTAATTGTGTACATAGCTTAACTCAATCTTATTTTCTGACAGCAGTGTACAGCAATGGGAAGTCAAAATCTCTCAAGAGGTGTGTTTGCAATACTTAAGTACATCTACCGAAATAAAACAGTTTTCTTTCTGGTTTACTTAACCTGAGTTAATGGAGCTTTTCTGTGATGAGAAAGTTAAACCTCTCCAAATCAATTGTGAATACTTCCGAGACATCTAAGAAGCACCATAACAAAGCCCTCATGTTGCCATTTGTTTTGTGATAAACAACTGCACCTTACAGGACTTATCTCAGGTAATAAAAGGAAAACCCCAGATGACTTTCTTGACTTCTTTGCTGTAAAACAATATTTACACCATAAAACCTATAAACACAAAAAAATGGAAGTAAAACAGCATTTAAACAGTTAAACAGTTAACACAGCACTTTCTTTTTCAATAAGCAGCTTGTGGCCGCATCCAAAGATGTGATAGCTTATCTTTCGTTTTCTTATTGTAGCTCACAATGGATTGTTACCATTAGCAGTGCTGGAACTGAGCTGCCAACCATAGTAAAAGCAAACACGATGGAGGCTGGCACTTCCACAAATATAAAGCTCTTTATTGAAACATCAATAAAAATGGCTATGCAGCATCATCTGATGCATGATCACTGGATAGCTTTTAATATATAAATACAGTAGCTATGCAATAAAATGCAATTGCAGCTTTTAGAGCAGATAAACATTACTTGGATAACTTGTCATTTGTAAACAGACAATAATACTTGTGCACAAAAACAAATATGGTAAGGTTATAGGTAAATACAAAGTAGGAAAATTCTATTTTATTGAATGTCATGTCAAGAGTTTTATCCCACTTTAACCTTCCTGGCAGTATAACCCCGAGCAAGGCTTGAGTGGAAAAAATAGCTATCAGGAGCGATAATCCCGAGCCTGACTTGGGGTAGCCACCGGGAGGTATCTGCAGAGCCTGTGTGCAGCAGGTATTTCTATTCACATAGTTACATACAACCAGGATCCAGATGCTGGCAGCCATTCTTTTTTCGGTCCTCGGAGGATCTGGATCCCTCGGGTGAGCTCACCATTTGTCATCATGATCAGATCATGACAGATGGTGATCTCACTGTAGAGCTACAGTGCCACCTGGAGGACAGAGGGAGAATTGCAGCACTGGATCCCAGGGTGGTAAGCTGCACATCTCTCTGCGGTGTGTTTTTTTTTCCTGGTTTTAGGGTCTAAAAGCATGTGAAAAAAATTGCACTGTTTTTAGACCCTAAAATCAGGAAATAATCATACTTTAACCACTTAAGTCTATCTGGATGGATATATCCATCCAGATAGAGTGTGCAGCTGCTGATGCCTGAGGCACGCGATCGCGTGCGCTTCCAATGCCTGCCTTTACCCCCCCTCCCCAATCAGTGAATGGGAATATAATTCCCATTCACCAATTTAAGTCCCCCGTAGAAAAACCGACGCTCTCTAATCAGAGACCGCGGTATTTCTGCAAAAAAAAAGTTTCACAGCCTCCTTGTGGTTTCTGGTAGTGTGATCGTACGTTCCAGGACTTTTTTGACTGTAAAAAAAAAATTGTAAACTACACCCACATAAATGTTTTACATTACATTACATTATTTTACATTTAAAAATATCTGTTTCCCTCCCACACCAAAAATTACCCAAATACATTTTTTAATAAAAAAACAACAATGAAAAAAAACCAACAACATTAATAGTTACCTAAGAGTCTGAACTTTTTTAAATATACATGTCAAGAGAGTATCTTATTATATTTTTTTAAATTATAAGCTTGTAAATAGGGATAGACGCAAATTGAAAAAATGCACCTTTATTTCTAAATAAAATACCGGCGCCATAAATTGTGATATGGACATAATTTAAATGGTGTGATAAACAGAACAAATGAGCAAATAAAATACATGAGTTTTAATTACGGTAGCATGTATTAATTTTAAACTACAATGGCCAAAAACTGAGAAATAATGATTTTTTTCCAATTCTTTTTTAATCTTCCTGATAAAATGGATTTATAAAAATAATATTTCTTAGCAAAATGTACTAAAGAAGGCCTAATTAGTGGTGAAAAAAAACAAGATATAGATCAATTAATTGTGAATAGTAGCGATAAAGTTATTGGCGAATGAATGAGAGGTGAACGTTGCTCGGATGCATACGGTTTTCGACACTGTAGGCTGAAGTGGTTAAGGGAGGTTAAGGACCTTCTATCATGGCACATCTGGCCACCCTAACTTCTCTATTTGCATTTGTATTTTTTAATGTTTACATACTGATGTTTTATACATTTTTCCCTATTTACATTATAAGTTTGTGTTACAGAAATATTAAGACTAGGGCACTCATTGCAAAGCATTATGGGTTAGACTGGCCAGAACTGTCTTGAGCCATCATTTGCTCAACTGCAGTGAACGGAATAGGGTACGGTCTGTTAAACAATGGTCTGACAAGCTAGTTAATTGTTTGCTGATTGCTAGTAACAAACATGAAAAATAAATAGGGATGGATTATTTGATATCTAATAAAAATATAGCGTAAAATAGGAACAAAAACAAATATGATGATTAAACAAACAAATATATTGTCTTGAGAGAAGAAGATACAGCACACTTTTAAAGCTGCCCAACTTTGTTTGAATTTATCTTCATAACTATCTAGTTAAAGTTTAACCCGGTCATTTCTCACTGATTCTACAACTCATTAATATGAGCTTGATATGTTTATTTGTTGGCCTGTTTTGTTTAATTATGAGAAAAGTCGTGTTACTTTACAACCTAATAAATCTTCTGTGAAAGCAGTGTTCCTATAACAGTTCACTATGACGCATCTCAGAACTAATGAGGAATCCTGGGGGAAACTGCAAAATAAAAGGCTCATTTAGAAATGTAACAGCCAGAAAATAAACAGGAGACAGTGATAAAATTCACATTATACTGTTTTGGTTCTAAAGCATTTCAAGCAACAAGCAACCTAAGATGATAAGGAAAGAGTACGGCACCAACCCAGCTGTTCATATACAGCACATAAATATCAGGTCACTCAAATTCGACCTGTCATACGAACTCCCACTTCACAACCCCTCCCCACTGCCCTATAGTCCGACATTGTAAAACAGAAATTCAAGAAATAACTTAGAAATAACCGTTGCTCTTGCAAATCACGAGGAAGTCAACAGGAAGTGGAAATACATCATCAAACTTGTAAAAAAAACGCATAAAAAATGCATACAAAACGCATAAAAAATGCACTAAAATGCAATACTTCTGCACTACCATTGACATACATTATTTGTGTTTTAGATGCGTTTTTAAAAAATATGCAGCAAGACCAGCGTTTTTAAAAATGCGTATTGCAGACCGCAAACACATACGTATTTTCATGCGGCCTATTGACTAACATTATATGCATTAATGCCAAACTTATACGCAACACTAGCGTTTCTGCCTAGTGTATTCCTATCCTCAAAGTTACATAAAGGGTGCCATGCGGTGCAACTAAGTGAACTCCCTATGACCCTGTCCGCTTGCTCAGGTGCTGAAATGTGTTGTTCAGGAGAATTTGGGTTTCTGAATTCAATAACCTGAATTTGCAAAGCAGGTTGTTTCGGCAGTAAACTGGGCTCCGCTATAGCTTTAGTGCTATACTACACTCCCCTCCTCCAACCAGGGTAATTCAGGGTGCCGGACCCCAAATTACTTCTCCTTCTGAGTTGCTACAAGTTGGGGGGGGGGGGGGGGATAATATTAAACCCCACCAGGGATTTGAGAGGCAGCAGGGTGAGCCGTCATTCAGTTCACCCTGTGCCCATCTCGCCGGTGGCGTATATATATGTACACTGAATTTGAACACCAACACTAGCCAGATACCACCCCCAGCTTCTCCTCACCTGGGGTATGGCTACAGAGCCAAGGGCCACAGTAAACAAAATTATATTGCTCACCCTTTTGAAGAGTTAGGGCTGGCAATGCCCAGTATATAAATACAGTATATACAGTAAATACTAAATAATAATACTGCCCAGTTGGTTGAGATTGATGTCAGTAGGCTTCTCATAACCTGGGTTGTAAAAGCCTGTATGGGAGCAAGGTAAACAGGGCTTGGCAGGGGGCATGTTTATCTTTTAAACAAATATTTAAAAAAACAAATTTTTCCCAACCTATTGACACACTGTGCATGCTTATGGGCACATACAGTGCAATAGTCAGCAATATACAGTATAGGAAAATGTACATTTTTGAGCACCCAGTTCTGCTTGCCTGGTGTTTGGGCAATCACTGCAGCACGAAGGTACAAGGATTACTATATCAGGATAAAAAAAGGTCTGTTGGTTATACTAATGGCAAGTACTCAAGATTTGTTTTGTTCTGAATGTCATTGCCCACATGTCATCAGAATACTCTTGCAAGCAAAAAATGATAGGGTATTCTTTAGTGTATCTTCTCAATGCCATTCAGCATTTGTTAACATGTACTTGTTTATTCTTCACCACCTCGGATTACTACAGAGCCTGCGGCTATCAGTCCAAACTTATTCCACTCTGGGAAACTGATGAGCAGCTGCTCTGAACAGACAGACAGGGACAACGCGATTCGTGCAACTAGAAGGCCTCCTTTGAATTTCCATTATTTTTTACATCAGTGAACTCTAAGAAGTATTTTTGTCAAACTTAAAGGGACGTTTATTTCTACTTATGGCAAATCTGCTTTATGTAACGCTAAAGTCATAACATGTCTGCCATTTCCTCACTTAAAATAAGTTTTGAAGCTCCTTAACTGCGACTGCTATTCTGAAAGGAGAATAAATTAGTATTGCACTGATAAAGCAGATTTCATTTTCAGTTGGGAAGAAGCTATGTTCTGAAAACTGATAACAAGAACATAAGGTTTCTTCTTACTGAAAATTCTTCAAATTACGATTTTAAATGTTCAGCTTTAGCATTTTCTACTAGGTTTAGTAAAATGAACTATCAACATAAAATGATCAGGATAGCAGCAAGGGGAAAAATACAGCTAAAGTGGAGCTGAACTCTTGCACAGGACAGAAGGAAAACAACAGAAACGCACCCTGTATGTATTTAGAGAATTAAAGCCAATGGTTCCCGATTAATTAAAAAAAAGTTAGCTACATACCTAAGGAGAGGGAAGGCTCTGTGTCCTAATGAGCCTCCCCTCTCCTCTCCTGGTGCCCTCGTTGCAGCGGCAGCTCCTCCATTCAAATCCCCCGCCGCAGGGGACTCCGGAAGTCTTCAGGAGCCGAGTCCTCCCGAAGACAGGTGGCTCCATACTACGCACGCACGAGTACACGATAGAGGGCGCTCGCGTGTGCACAGTTTGGAGCGGCCCGTCCTCGGGAGCACTCGGATTCCCGAAGACTGCCGAAGCCTCCCTTCGGCGGCGGAAGTAGCAATATTTGACCAATTTAGTCAAATACTGCTACGGGGGAGCCAGCGCTGGAACGGGCACTGGGAGAGGAGAGGGGAGGTTCATTAGGACTCTGAGCCTTCCCTCTCCTTAGGTAAGTATCTGGCTTTTCGTTTACTGAATCGATTCCCATTCTCTTTAAGCCTAAGTCCCCCTCAACTGTCACTAATCACAGGTATAATCACCAGTGTAATTTGATCTCTCAGCTGTGTCAGCTTGCTGCAACAGCAGAGCAGCTAATTGGCTCCCACGAAAACAGGAAGTAGACACAATGCAGATTTATTGCAGGATTTATATCAGCTGTAATAAAGACATGTTTTTCTTTAACCACCTAAGTACCAGCGGTCTCTGCCCCCTTAATGACCAGAGACGGCTGGTATAATACAGACGGAATCCCGACGTATCAGCGCGCATACCCATCGCAACCGCTGTCACTGCTGCACGTCAGGATCCTCCTGACATCCACTCTGCTGTCTCTATGACGGCAGAGTCATGTGAGCCTTCAGGAGCCGCTTTCATTGGCTCCTGACTGTGTCTATCAATGTAAGCCTATGGGAGCGGCTTACATTGATAGACACGGCCATGAGTCAATGAAATCGGCTCCTCACCCAGTCACATGGTTCTGCTGTCATAGAGACAGGCAGAGCCAGTGAGCTGCGGCGAGAGACATCGGGTTTAAGCGGCGAGATCGACGGGGAGCGGCGGAAATGGCATATGCGTGCAGCACTGGCTGATTGAAATCTACGTCCTGCCAGCCGGGTGACCACCAAAACAGGGCGTAGATTTCATCACCATGGTCCTAAAGTAGTTAAAACTTTATTCTGCTGTTACTTATCATTTAGAGTAGAGATGAAGTTATGAGTTCAGGTCCCGTTTAAGGATACAGAACCTAGAAATGTAATAATAGCTCAATTGCTTAAAGGGAACCTTAAATGAGAGGGATATGGATGTTTCCTATTTAAATAATACCAGTTGCCTGGCAGTCCTGATGATCTCTTTGGCTGCAGTAGTGGCTGAATCACACCTGAAACAAACATGCATCTAATCCAGTCTGACTTCAGTCAAAGCACCTGAGCTGCATGATTGTTAAGGGGCTGTGGCTAAAAGTATTAGAGACACAGGATCAGCAGGAGAGTCAGGCAACTGGTATTATTTTAAAAGGAAAAATCCATATGCTTCTCAGTTTAGGTTCCCTTTAACCATTTAAGCCTCCTGGACGTAAAAGCTACGTCCAGGAGACCATGTGCACTCCCGCGCGCTCCCGAGGCCCATTGTGCGTGTGCACGCGTGCTCCCGGCCGCGAATCGGTAGCCCAGGAATCCATCAATCGGGCCATGGTGCCCGATGATTGATTCCTCGACCCCGCAGAAAAAGCGACTGCTTCTCTCGGAGGCTTCGCTTTTTCTGACTCTTGCGTCCCCCTACGTCCCTCTAAGTGTACATGTTGCGCTTAGAGTGACATCATGTAAACAAACTCATGGCTGCCATCTTGTGGCCAAAAAGTAAAACTACAACTAAATGTAAAAAAAAAACAACAACAACACATATTTAAATCAAAAAATCACTATAAGGTTAGAGAAACCGAGAGCCCAATATAGTGTAGTATGTTCAGCATAAAATTAGTAAAGATAATTAGTGAGAAGAGTATACTCACAAACGTGGGTTACCACAAAGGCAACCACTGTATAGGCAGGTGAGGAGATTAGACCTGTCCTCACTCAGGATTAAGAAGTCGCTCTCTGTAGATCAGAAAAGGGGTAGACCACCCCGCCACCAGGGGTGGACACGGTACAGCAAACGGGGAACAAAGGCGCCAGCAGGGTAAAAGTGGATAAAACCTTCAAAATTTGCTTGGAGGAAGCAGTGGATTTACCTCCATAAAGCAGACACGAAAGACTGTCTGTATAATAGTAATCACATTTATTATATAGTACCCCAAAAGTGCAACGGGCTTCACAGGCTATGCCCGCTTCATCAGGCAATAAACGTGGGGACAAACAGAATTTCAGCAGTAGCACTGGAGTAGCGCCTCATTGCTGCAGCATTCCCCTATGTGTACAAGCACGGCTGCCAGGCAGCACTGCGCAATAATGGAATACAGCCTATGCTTGTGCAGCAGCATGGAGCTGCTCATGCATGGCTTTTTCCTCTGTGCACAAGTGCCTCCGTGCTACTGCACACACAGACGGAGCCCTACTAGTGCCTGCACAGTGTGGCCACACTTGTACACATACGGGAGTGGAGCCGAAAGAAGAAGATGTTACCAGCTGGCAGTGAAAGAGTTGTAGAAGACCAGGGAAGCCTATAGAGCATTCTGAGGTTTCCCTCTAAAGTGGTAACTTTTTTTTGGGGGGGGGGGAGTTACTTCATATTTACTTTAAGGAAACTCTGTAACCTCAAAAACATCCCCTGGGGGTACTCACCTCAGGTGGGGGAAGCCTCCGGATCCTAATGAGGCTTCCCACACCGTCCTCTGTCCCACGGGGGTCTCGCTGCAGCCCTCCGAACAGCCGGCGACAGACCTGACTGTAAATTCAATATTTACCTTTGCTGGCTCCAGCGGGGGCGCTGTGGCTGCTTTCGGCTCCGAACTACACGGAAATACCCGATCTCAGTCAGGTCCGCTTTACTGCGCAGGCGCCGGAAACTTGCGCCTGCGCAGTAGAGCAGACCCGACGGCGATTGGGTATTTCCGCCTACTTCAGAGCCGACAGCTGTCAGAGCGCCTGCGCAGGAGCCGGGAAGGTAAATATTGACGTCATCTTTCACGGAGGGCTGCAGCGAGACCCCTGAGGGACGGAGGACGGCGTGAGAAGCCTCATTAGGATCCGGAGGCTTCCCCCACCCGAGGTGAGTACCCCCCAGGGGACGTTTTGAACTTACAGATCCTCTTTAAAGAGAGATTTCACTCTTTTTAAAATTGCCATAAACATGTATTGGTGCTCCACAATGTTTTTTGTTTTTGTTGTTTTGCAATTTAAAGTGGGATAAATCATCCTATAAGAAATTATTTATTTAGCTTACCTACCCAGTTGTTTTTAGTGTTCACTGTCTGATTTAAAAGAAATGTGAGATGAAAAAAAGAAAATAATATTTCGGCTGGTTTCCATATTTACTGTTTATTTGTGATGCCAAAATTACCTTCTGTTCAGTGTCCTTATTTTACATAAAATGGGAAGTTTTTGTTATTTGCATTTTCAGATAAGCTTGTTACTTTGGCTACAAAAAGACTTCCCACAAGCCTGTTGACACTGCAAAGTTCAGTTCAGCATAGGCACACAGACCAAGTTAAAAAAAAATAAATAAAAAAAGTTTAGGGACATACTGTATAGGGAACTATTTTAGTGAAAAAATGGTTTACATAATTCATTTGGTGCACTAAATCTTTTAAGACATTTTTTTATTTTTGGATGTTTAAACACCCTTTAAAGTTACTGTATTGAAATTTCCTTTCCATATAAATTTGCAGTCAGCTATGAATTACTAAAACTTGCCATTACTTTTCTATTCTGTATCCTGTAGCCTGTTTTGCAGCAGTCTTCCATATAGACAATCAAAGTATATTCCCCTTCATAAACACAAAAAATCATGGGTGCTCCTTTTGCAAGGTTACCCTTTTAATAAATTAAGCTTACTAGTGTATATACTTATTGAAAGCTGCATTTAAGCATATAGAGATACTGCCACAAATGGCTCTGGGGTATCATTATTATGTATCGGATTTATACAGTGCAGATAGCTGCCACCATGTGTTCCTTTTACCCAAACCTTTTTTTGTGTGTGGGTTTAACAAGGAACTTATCCAATGACAGTTATTTTTGAGGATTTCATGGAAACGTGACTTTGCACAGTCTCTGCACTCAGATTAAGTACAATTAAGTACAATCCTGCAGTGCCAAAGGGAGAACTATTGGCTCAGTTTTGATGATGTGATGCATGTATACTTTTTTTTTTGCTTGTATATTAAGAATCAAAATTTCACAAACATTTTTGCTTGTATTGCAAAGCGCTCTTAAACCAAGTTACTCTCAATGCAAGGTTTTACTGTACTTAAAAGCAGGGATAAATTCCTAAATGAGTTTAAATGCACAGTATAGGATTATTCTTAAAGAGACACTGCAGCGCAAAAAAATTATGATGTAATGATAATTAATTGGTATGGATAATTACTAGAATATTAGAAGCAAAGAAAATATCCTCTATTTTTTTCAGTTATATAGGTTTTTTTTATAACATTGCATCATTCTCTAATATTTGCAGTTTACACACTACTCAGCATTCTAAATGATTTTACAGAGCAGCCCAGTGAACTTTTGAACTTTTGACCAGAAGAAAAAACATTACAATGACTGACAGTTGAGATAACAAGCTTCAAAAGACAGAACTCTCTGCGACTTTGAAAGTCGTGGAGCTCAATGGCTCTTAAGGATAAATAACAACTGGAGTTTCTTAACTCTTCTTGTACTGGAAGCAATATTAGACTTATGTTTCTGCTGCTAATGTTTTATTTCTTAGCTGTACTACACATACAAATCATTATATAATCATTTTTCTTTCACTTCAGTGTCTCTTTAACATTCGTTTGTCCTGCTCTACCACTTTTGACAAGCTACTGTAGCAAATCCAATGGTAGTTGGAGCTCCTTTGGTTGAAGAGGGGAACTTTAGCAGTGTTTTATGCCGTTGGTTCCTATTTTTGTAAGGAGCCAGGATGGCAGGCAGGGCAGGTACCATGACCCGACCACAATCTCAGGCCGAAATGGGAAGAGGGAATTAGGATAGCCAGCTTCCAGAAAGTCCACTTTTCCAAAAATGTACTCACAAACAATTTTGCTTCATATTCCACTGTGGAAATATGATATAGAATGAGACTAAGGGGATTAGAATCTGCTGGAGGTGTTGGTTTTATGCTGGATACACACGGTGCGTTCCCGCACTCGATGCGCCGCTTGATTCCCGTCGATTTGTGCCGACTCGATTATTTCCGACATGTCTGATTCACATTTCGATGGATCGTTAGGTCGATTTGGCATACTTTACAGTGGCTGGATAGTGTAATGGTTAAGGGCTCTGCCTCTGATGTAGGAGTCCTGGGTTCAAATCCTGGCTCTTCCTACTCAGTAAGCCAGCACCTATTCAGTAAGGAGTTCATTGGGCAAGACTCCCTAACACTGCTACTGCCTACTGAGTGCGCTCTTGTGGCTGCCTCGCAAGCGCTTTGAGTCCGACAGGAGAAAGGCGCTATACAAAAAAAGGAATTATTATTATTATTAAATCGACCTAACAATCATTGAAATGCACCTGGAAATGCTTGGAAATAATCGAGCGGCCGGAAATCGAGCGGCGCATCGAGTGTGGGAACGCACCATGTGTATCCAGCATTAGACTATCTTAATAGTGGCCTAACAAGAAATCTTGGGGTCCCAGTGCGAGTTTTACATGGGCCCAAGCACTCTATTGATATTGAGGCGCTACACCTGCTATTGCCGAAATTCTGTTTTGTCCCCAAGTTTATTGCCTGATGAAGCGGGCTGGGCCTGCGAAACGCGTTGCACTTTTTTGGGGTACTATTTAATAAATGTGATTGCTACTATTCAGACAGTCTTTCGTGTCTGCTTTATGGAGGTAAGTCCACCACTTCCTCCCAGCAAATTTTAAAGTTTTTATCCGCTTTTATCCTGCTGGCGCCTCTGTTAACCTACTGCTATACCGTGTCTATCCCTGGTGGAGGGGTGATATACCCCCTTTCGCATCTACAGAGAGCGACTTCTTATACCTGAGTGAGGACAGGTCTAATCTCCTCACCTGCCTATACAGTGGTTGCCTTTGTGGTAACCCACGTTTGTGAGTATAAATTTCTCACGATAACCTCTACTTCATTTATGCTTAACATACTACACTATATTGGGCTCTCGGTTTCTCTACACTTTATCTATTGATATTGAGCCCAAAAACCTATAACGGGTAGCTGCAGAATCAGAGAGATATATTTAGGGTAAGGAAACAGTTTGTTGAGGATAACCCCTATGTGATGCACATATAAAGGTGTTCATTACCAGCACAAATAAAAAGCTAATAAGGTGGATGAAGGAGTGGGCTCTCTAGTCCATAGGGCTCCAGTGCAGTCATAACCTCTGCATCCCCTACTGCTATGCCAGTGTCTCTAAACATTGCTACCTGAGTTTCCACAATGTAAGCTTCTGATTTGCTGATCACTATTATGTGTTCTTTTTTTTTCCCATGTAGCTCCATGATCAAACTGATGACTCTCAGTGATTTCTACAACATAAAAGCAACACCACTGAATGTATTATCAACCAGTGCCAGCGAATATTCTACCGCAAACATAAATCTAGCAACAGTATATTTGTCTTCTGAATAGTAAAAATATATAAAAGAAATAAACGTTGCATGTGCGTATATAAAAGTACTGCGCTTTCTGTTGCTGGCTGAATGTGTACATTTCTCAAATAGAAGTGTCACAACCCATCACTATGTTACAAGGCTGTACTGTCAGAACAACTAATTGTGTCAGAACACTGCACTGTCAGTACATGTTAGTATGTCAGAATGTGGAAAACATCACCCATCACAAAGTCACAGCACTTTAGTGTGTCAGGAGAGAGTAAATTAGGACACATCAGGCCCTTCATGCTCACCATTGCAAGCTGTCCCTGAAGGGTCATAGATCATTGAGTAATAGGAGTTTCTAAGTGTTCAGTGGGGACAGGGGTGCTCATCATTAGAGCAATAGTATAAGTCATGGTTCCTGGTCAGTCTACAGGGATTCCTACAGGTGCTTGACAAACTCAGTAAATATATGTGGGTAGCAAGTGCCTGTTTGTCGCCTAATAGAATATACTCAGAGATGATGCCATGTCTCTGGAGAGGATGGTTCAGGCCTGTAACAAGACATATTGTATTGATCATGGAAAATAAGGTCAGCGGAATACAATTCCCATAGAGGGACTATTTACAATGTTTTGAAAGTTGTAATAAAACTTAGCAAAATCTAAAAATGTGTTTTCCTCCACATGTGATATAATCTCAAACTTTAGCTATTACAATTAGAGGTTGATATGACTCTTACATCAATAAAAGACAACAAGTCTTTACTAATTGTTTTCTTTATGTACTATAAGGATAATGGAGGTGCTGTAGTTTGTATGGAGCCGCAGTACCCATTGCTGAGGACTAAACATTAATGTGTGTACTGTGGTACTAGCAGTGTTCTTGAGTGTTAGAGATGGTGCGGAACTACTCACCTTCCAGAAGGATGCTGTTGCCGTGCAGATCTGGGAGTCGAGCCAATGAGATGTAGCGTTGGCACCATTGATGTTGAAGTTTTGCTTCCAGGTGTAGCTCGGCCGTTCGGGGTATTAGCTGGAGTTTATATAAAGAATCAGATCTCTCTTCTGTGGCACTTGGAGACTGGATTTAAAGGAACTGTAATGAGAGGGATATGGGGCTGCCATATTTATTTCCTTTAAAGCAATACCAGTTGCTTGCCTATCCTGCTGATCCTCTGCCTCTTTTACCTATAGACCCTTAACAAGCATGCAGCAGATCCGGTGTTTCTGACGTTATAGTCAGATATGACAAGATTATCTGCATTCTAGTTTCTGGGGTGATTCAGACACTACTGCAGCCAAATAGACCAGCAAGGCTGCCAGGCAACTGGTATTGTTTAAAAGCAAATAAATATGGCAGCCTTCATATACCTCTCACTTCAATTGTCCTTTAAGAGCTGTGTGCCCAGCCCTTACCTACGTTAAGTATTATCACGGGCTAGTTTATTTGGGAGTATAGTATGGTTTCCCAGTAATTTTCAATTATGGACTTGGCCTGGTGGGATTGCTTGGATCCACAGACCAGCAATCTCTTTTGGTGGATGTGTTATATAAATCAAGGAAAACGTAAAATATGGAAAAACGCAAAATATGTAATTGTTGAAAGTTAAGTTTAATTGGTTGTCTTTACCCCAATAAAAAAGGCTGCAGACTGTTTAAATGAGTCAGGTCAACTCAGCGCCTACACGGCACCAAGTAGCGTTTGACTCGGGCTCCACCATAGACTGTAATCTTAATTACTAATCTTAATTACAGCTATAGCGGCGCAGGGGGAATTTCTTCTAAAATCACTGTAATTCGGGATACGGCAATAGTCGGCCCCCAAATTACGTGTCTGAAGGGACAAATTAGGTCATCAGTAGGGGAATACATTTGTTATATTCCCCTATATTGTCTAGCCTAAGGAGAGCCCCCATGCTTCTCCCTGCGCCCAACTAACCACTGCCGGGAACATACGTATACTGTTTAAATGCCAACAGACATGTTTATTTGCATTTACACAAAACCAGCTGCCTAGCAGTCCTACTGATCCCCTGCCTAGATTACCTTTAGCCATAGACCCTGAACGAGCATGCAGATCAGATGTTTCTTGTAAAAATCTGACTGAATTGGCTGCATGTTTGTTTAAGGTGTGACAGCTGCAGCAAAATAGATAGGCAGGGCTGCCAGGGAACTGGTATTGTTTAAAAGTAAATAAATATGACAGCCTCCATATCACTCATGCTTCAGGTGTTCTTTAACCCATTCAGGTTCCGTGGTTTTCACGTGAGAAATGTTCACCTCCCATTCATTAGCCTATAACTTTATCACTACTTATCACAATGAACTGATCTATATCTTGTTTTTTCCGCCACCAATTAGGCCTTCTTTGGGGGGTACATTTTGCTAAGAGCCACTTTACTGTAAACGCATTTTAACAGGAAGAATAAGAAAAAAATGGAAAAATTCATTATTTCTCAGTTTTCAGCCATTATAGTTTTAAAAAATTACATGCCTCCATAATTAAAACTCACGTATTGTATTTGCCCATATGTCCCGGTTATTACACCGTTAAAATTATGTCCCTATCACAATGTATGGCGACAATATTTTATTTGGAAATAAAGGTGCATTTTTTCCATTCTGCATCTATCACTATTAACAAGTTTAAAATAAAAAAAATATAGAAATATTTCATCTTTACATTGATATTTAAAAAGTTTAGACCCTTAGGTAAATATTTACATGTTTTTTTTATTGTAATGTTTTTCTTTTTTATAGTAAACATTTTATTTGGGTAGTTTTCGGAGGGTGGGAGGTAAACAATAGATTTATAATGTAAATGTGTGTTCATTTTAATTTATTTTTATTTTCAGTTGTAGTATTACTTTTTGGCCACAAGATGGCGGCCATGAGTTTGTTTACATGACGTCACTCTAAGCGTAACACACGCTTAGAGTGACGCATCGGGGAGGGAACGGACAGAAAAGACGCAGCTTCCGAGAGGAATCAGTGATCGGGCACCATAGCCCGATACATTGATTCCCTGGCTACCTAATCCGCGACCGGGATCGGCCGCGCGCGATCGGCCACGGGAGCGCGCGTGAGCGCGCGGTAGCGCGCATGGTACCTGGACGTAGTTTCTGCGTCCAGGAACCAAAATAGGTTAAGGAATTTAAGCAGATCATTAAAACAAGTTACATCTCTGTTGTGTATTTAATCTGGTATAGTTTAACAATCACGAAAAAAATGTTTTACATGTGAATTGTCAAGGTTGGTCAAATATTATTATAGCACATACAACATCGTTATCAGAGAAGGATTAGATGAAATGGGGCTCTAGGCAAGATAGCAGTTTTTGCCCACAGCTGATGATCATCTGGCTTTTTTAGTAAGATTTGGTGGGGCTTGCATCCTCCAAGCCCCTAGACTTTCTCCAGGCCCTAGGCAACTCCCGAGGTTTGCCTTGTGGATGATCTTGCTCTGATCGTTATACGCTATCATTATTATAAGCAGTAGTATATGCAGCAGTAGCACCAGTATTCCTGAAATAAATAAATAAAATAATAAATTAAAAAACAAAACAAAAACAAATCATTTCTAGCTCTCAGGGGAATTGATTGAATGTCAGATTAAGTATTAATGTGAAGGTTTAATACAGATGACTGGTTGTATATTACAGTAATAAATATACACTTTTTATGTGTTTTTATGGCGAACACTCGTAAAGCCACATTGATTTTGTGCAGTATTATTGCATGATTAAGTTTCTTGTTTGGAACAGAAACTACATTAAACTTCTTTTTCTGTCTCAGTGGTATTGTTTGAAAAAGGAAATGCTCCACACATTATCATATATATGATTATTAAAGAACGCTATTGTTAAAATATATACATCCAGTAAATCTTCATGTTCCAGTTAGTTTAACCACTTGAGGACCGTGGGCTTTACCCCCCTTAAGGACCGGCCACTTTTTTTCCATTCAGACCACTGCAGCTTTCACGGTTTATTGCTCGTTTATACAACCTACCACCTATATGAATTTTGGCTCCTTTTCTTGTCACTAATAAAGCTTTCTTTTGGTGCTATTTGATTGCTCCTGGGATTTTTACTTTTTATTATATTCATCAAAAAAGACATGAATTTTGGCAAAAAAATTATTTTTTTAACTTTCTGTGCTGACATTTTTCAAATAAAGTAAAATTTCTGTATGCATGCAGCACGAAAAATGTGGACAAACATGTTTTTGATTAAAAAAAAACCCATTCAGTGTATATTTATTGGATTGGGTAAAAGTTATAGCGTTTACAAACTATGGTGCAAAAAGTGAATTTTCCCATTTTCAAGCATCTATGACTTTTCTGACCACCTGACATGTTTCATGAGGGGCTAGAATTCCAGGATAGTAATAAATACCCCCCAAATGACCCAATTTTGGAAAGAAGACATCCCAAAGTATTCACTGAGAGGCATAGTGAGTTCATAGAAGATATTCATTTTTTTCACAAGTAAGCGGAAAATGACACTTTTCTTTTCCATTTCTTCTAACTTGCGGCAAAAAAAAAATGAAATCTGCCACGGACTCACCATGCCCCTCTCTGAATACCTTGAAGTGTCTACTTTCCAAAATGGGGTCATTTGTGGGGTGTGTTTACTGTCCTCGCATTTTGGGGGGTGCTAATTTGTAAGCACCCCTGTAAAGCCTAAAGGTGCTCATTGGACTTTGGGCCCCTTAGCGCAGTTAGGCTGCAAAAAAGTGCCACACATGTGGTATTGCCGTACTCAGGAGAAGTAGTATAATGTGTTTTGGGGTGTATTTTTACACATACCGATGCTGGGTGGGAGAAATATCTCTGTAAATGACAATTTTTTAATTTTTTTTACACACAATTGTCCATTTACAGAGATCTTTCTCCCACTCAGCATGGGTATGTGTAAAAATACACCCCAAAACACATTATACTACTTCTCCTGAGTACGGCGATACCACATGTGTGGCACTTTTTTGCACCCTAACTGCGCTAAGGGGCCCAAAGTCCAATGAGTACCTTTAGGATTTCACAGGTCATTTTGAGAAATTTCGTTTCAAGTCTACTCCTCACGGTTTAGGGCCCCTAAAATGCCAGGACAGTATAGGAACCCCACAAATGACCCAAGGTATTCCGTTAGTACTACGGTGAGTTCATAGAAGATTTTATTTTTTGTCACAAGTTAGCGGAAAATGACACTTTGTGAAAAAAAACAATAAAAATCAATTTCCGCTAACTTGTGACAAAAAGTAAAATCTTCTATGAACTCACCATACTCCTAATGGAGTACCTTGGAGTGTCTTCTTTCTAAAATGGGGTCATTTGTGGGGTTCCTATACTGCCCTGGCATTTTAGGGGCCCTAAACCGTGAGGAGTAGTCTTGAAACTAAATGTCGCAAAATGACCTGTGAAATGCTAAAGGTACTCATTGGACTCTGGGCCCCTTAGCGCAGTTAGGGTGCAAAAAAGTGCCACACATGTGGTATTGCCGTACTCAGGAGAAGTAGTACAATGTGTTTTGGGGTGTATTTTTATACATACCCATGCTGGGTAGGAGAAATCTCTCTGTAAATGCACAATTGTGTGTAAAAAAAATCTAAATATTGTCATTTACAGAGATATTTCTTCCACCCAGCATGGGTATGTGTAAAAATACACCCCAAAACACATTGCACTGCTTCTCCCGAGTATGGCGATACCATACGTGTGACACTTATTTGCAGCCAAACTGCGCTAAGGCGCCCACAGTGCAATGACTACCTTTAGGCTTTACAGGGGTGCTTACAATTCAGCACCCCCCAAAATGCCAGGACAGTAAACACACCCCACAAATGACCCCATTTTGAAAAGTAGACACTTCAAGGTATTCATTGAGGGGCATGTTGAGTCCATGGCAGATTTCATTTTTTTTTTTGTTACAAGTTAGCAGAAGTGGAAACCTTTTTTTTTTTTTTTTTTGTCACGAAGTGTCATTTTCCGCTAACTTGTGACAAAAAATAAAATCTTCTATGAACTCACCATGCCTCTCAGTGAATACTTTGGGATGTCTTCTTTCCAAAATGGGGTCATTTGGGGGGTATTAATACTATCCTGGAATTTTAGCACCTCATGAAACATGTCAGGTATTTAGAAAAATCAGAGATGCTTTAAAATGGGAAAATTCACTTTTGGCACCATAGTTTGTAAACGCTATAACTTTTACCCAATCCAGTAAATATACACTGAATGTTTTTTTTTAATCAAAGACATGTAGCAGAATAACTTTCGCGCTCAAATGTATAGGAAATTTTACTTTATTTGAAAAATGTCAGCACGGAAAGTAAAAAAAGTGATTTTTTTGACAAAATTCATGTCTTTTTTGATGAATATAATAAAAACTAAAACTCGCAGCAGCAATCAAATAGCATCAAAAGAAAGCTGTATTAGTGAGAAGAAAAGGACGCAAAATTCATTTAGGTGGTAGGTTGTATGACCGAGCAATAAACCGTTAAAGCTGCAGTGGTCTGAATGGAAAAAACAGCGCTGGTCCTTGGGGGGGGGGGGGGGTAAAGGCTGAGTCCTCAAGTGGTTAATATGCATTAGACAACCAAAGTAAATCATTCAGTATATCAATATTATTAAAACAATTAATTTGGCTGGAGATGCCTCCATTGTGATGCCAGCTATAAGAGATTCCACTTTATTTTAAAAGCCTTTACAAAACACATTACTAGACATGAGTGATGCACAAGTCTATTTTACACTTCAAAATTTTAAGCTACATGATAATTTTTTTAAACTGATATGGAAAATTGCTATTTCGTGTAGCCCTAATAGCATTACTGTGTGACACTAGATGTGTACCTGGAACTTGAGTCTCAGGGAATTAACTTAATCTAATGACCTAATAATTACACTTCTCAAGTGATAAAGCAAAGCACTGGCATAGAGAACACCCAGCTAAGGTAAAAATGTGTATCAAGAAGAAAAGCATATCAACCAATTAAGACCAAAAGAAAAAAAGTATCTGTATTTCTTGAATTACACACAGACTAAGTTAACTAAAAACTACATTTGATTTCTTTTTTTTTTTTTTATAAAAAATAGAATTTCCATATTTTTTTTTTAATTGTGTTGATGTTTCATTGCACTATTTCTTGCACTGGGCTATTTGAGCATTATCCCGAACTCAGGAGGATCTGAAAAGGACAATATAGCAGGTTGAATAAAAACCTCCTTTTCTATTGTGTGCAGACTTCTCAGTTTCTGATCAAAGGACAACTGCTTGGCGCTGTTTGTTTCTCCCTGCAAGCCACTTTTCTATTTCTCCAAAGGACCATAACAGGTAAAATAAATATATAAATGAACAAAAGGTCAAGATGGCTCTTTAAACTTTGCAATACATGTCTGGCACTTTAAACTTGAAAGCATTTTTTAACTTGTTCTCAAAATTCAATTTACATAAATGCTACCATTTTAAGGTGCTTAAACTACCAGTTTAATTAGCTATTTTATGGTTGACAAATTTATGGGGTTGCGTGACCATATAATTACCACTATAGCACACATATACCTAGGACCAGATACAGTATGCCTTAAGGTGACTATCTCAGGCCTGAAGGGACCATTGCATGTCAGAAAATGCAGCAACAGACTACTCCCACAAGCTGGAGGATCCTAGCATGGCCCTTTGCAGTTCTTATGGACCCATGACTGGTAATGCCTCATTGAAGCCCCCAAATGACAAGGCTGTAAGCAGAGTATAGTGTAGATATTAACTCACCTGACCTTCCTCACATCTGATCAGCCTTATCTGCCTTATCTGCATGACCTCTTGCAGTTGTGTCCCAGCTCCTGGTATGTGACACCAGTTTGAGCATGTCAATGGGAAACAGTGAAACAGTGCCGGCTTGTTTCGGGGGGGGGGGGGGGACAAAAGGCCCACACACAGCAAATAAGGGCAGACAGTAAGACAAGTGGGTGAATGACTACTTTACCACTTTTCACTTGGTGCCTAACTTCACATTAGGAAGGGCAGTTAGGCCTGGGGGAGGTTGCTACACGAGGGGCATGTGGCTACTTAAATCTGTTATCTGGGGAGCACATGACTGTTGTGGATCAAAAAAGGTTATCAGAACTCCTTTTAGGCTGCAGTCCCTGCCTATCCCAAAGATCAAGAGTTGGATCATCGTCTTAAATACGTATCTACTGTAGCTTTAGTCAAATTTTATTGACTAGTAGGAGTCTTCCTAATAGTAGACAGGCTAATTAATATACAGTCCAAACTCCTTTTACACACTTTACAAATTGAGTGAGATCAGGCAATCCCAAATGATCATTATAAGGCAAGAGTGAAATAGCAGGTTGAGTTTTTTTTCCTAAGCAGTCACTGTGTTTTGTTTACTTTGTATTCATATCTTACTGACATCTTCGGTAATGCTTTACGAGTATATATGGACTTGCCACTAACTGCCCATAAAAGGAGCTCACAATCAAATTCCTACCATAGTCTAAGGCCAATTTTGGGGAAAGACAATGAACTCATCTCTATGATTTGGGGATGTGGGGGGAAACTGGAGAGCCCAAAAGTAACCCTACATACATGGGAGGAATGTATCCCCCCCCCCCCCATGTATGTAGGCACCATCTGCACATGGCTACCTATAGCCAGGTACAGATTGAGTAACTGGCCGAAAAAGCTCAAACCTCCCCCTCTAAATACTCACCGAGGGTCTAGTGACATCTTATAGACTTCCTGTTGCTCTTAGCGGCTTTCTGGCATTTGATGTGCACGGCAACCGGTGTATAGCCTGACCTGAAACTCAGGCATGCTGGTTAATGGAGACTTCTGGTTGCCTGAGTTCTGAAACAAATTATGCTTGCAAACCAAGGTTCTACTGTATATATATATATATATATATATATATATATATATATATATATATATATATATATATATATATATCAGATAAGCAAGGTACATTGTGCAGTGTTATTATTTCCACTGACACGTCCAGGCAAGGACTTGCTGATCTTCTTGTCTTCTGTTTTCATTATTAATCCGCTTCTGTCACCATCCCTATCCCCAATTTAAGTGCCTTTTCAAGCTCTTAAAACATTGTTGAAAATATTATCTTTTTTTCAGTTACTAGCACAGGCTTTCAACAGGAAGCAATAATATGGAATGATTTTTTTTTTCAAAAAACACCTTGTTATCATTTTATGCTTTGTTTTTTCACTGGGTAAACTGTTTTTCATGCACTGAGGTCTTCTAATTTCTCTCAATATGCAATGTTTCTATAAGCATTCAATAAGGTGGAAAGAAAAGTCTTAAATAGTGCCATCGCATGATTCTTTCATCTGGAAAGTACGTGCAGACCCTCTTCATTCAAAAATGTTCACCAGCACGCAGCAGAACGAGAGCTGGGTACATGAATTACTGCAGAATTACTTTGCTCTGAACTTTTACACCAAATATGAATGCAAGGAGTATTTAGTGATGTATATCTACAATATACACAAGTAAGCCTTTGGATTGCAAGGAACTTGCCTTACAAGTGCTTTGCAAGGCAAGAAAAAATGTGTTATGACTTGATAAGCAAGTACAGAACATATATTTGTGTTACAACTGAGCCAATGGTTCTTCTCTTATTGATGCTGCAGGATTGTACTTAACCCGAGTGCACCGAGATCAATGACTGTCACATTTCCATGAAATCCTAAAAGTAGGCACAGCAAACTGTCATTGGACAAGTTCTTTAAAGGGAACCTGTACTGAGTAAAATTATTTAAAATAAACACATGAGGTAACTTCAAATGAAAATTACATAGTTACCTTGCCATCAGTTCCTCTCAGAAGCTCACCATTTTCTTCTTACAGTGATCCTTTCCAGTTCTGACAACATTTTGTCAGAACTGAATTATATCAGTTGCTGTCAGTTATATATCAGTTGCTGTCAGTTACAGCTGAGAGGAGAACTGCTGTGTCCATGTTTCCCTATGGCTCAAGTGGGCGATGTTACAGTTTAACAGTGTGCTGACCAGGAAGCTGTTAGGGGGTAATGGCTATTTTCAAAATGGAGGACAGAAAATTCCACTGATCACAGTGGACAAACAGGACGCAGGAGAGGAGAAAGAGATTGAGGAGTAGACTATATGGGAGGTAAGTATGACTTGTGTATGTTTACTTTGACTTTTAATTTTCAGTTCAGGTTTTCTTTAAGACACACAAAAAGAAAAAGATTGGCGTGAGCTAACAGATAGCAATGATTCTATTAGTTATAGTGAAAGTCTTCCTGTGCAATAAAAAGTGCTGGTGTTTGAATTCGGGATTCTGCATTCGGAGGATCCGGAGTATGCCAAATATTGCACTTCAGCACCCAAGCTAGTGGACAGGGTCAACCAGCTACAGTCTGTACCTGGCTCATCTTAACTCTGATGCCTCTTCCTTCCAAGCCCGAAGGAGGAAGCATTGTAGTCGCATGAAGCGCGGCATGAGAGACCTCTCTGTGACCCTGTCAAATAGCTCGGGTGCTGAAGGGAGGTGTTTGGCATAAGTGAGGGTTTTGAATGCAGGATCCCCAATTCAAAAACCAACACTAACAATAACCCTCATCCTCTCCCTCACAACAGCTACAATTATTTTTAAAAGTAAAGTGCGGGTTAATTTGTTTTACTGTATGTATTTTTGCTTTATATAGTACAGTACAGCACTGGCACTGGCGGGGATCACCTGATACATGTGCTCGGCGGTTGCTTGAGCAAGTGGACGAAAAACTCAAACCTCCCCCTCTAAATAATCACCAAGCCTCCAACGACATCTTATAGACTTCCTGCAGCTCCTAGCGGCTTTTTGGCGTTCTCTGTGCACGGAATGCAGTGTATCACCTGACCCACATCCCAGGCATGCCGGTTAGCGGAGGCTTCTGGTTGCCTGAGTACGGGAACAAATGATGCTTGCAAACCAAGGTTCCATTGTATATATATATATATATATATATATATATATATATATATATATCAGATAAGCAAGGTACATTGTGCGTTGTTATCATTTCCACTGACACGTCCAGGCAAGGACTTGCAGATCTTCTTGTCTTCTGTTTTCATTATTAATCCACTTCTGTCACCATCCCTACTCACTTGTTACTAAAACACTTGCCACCCCGCAAGTGAGAGAGACAAAGAAATTAGGATTGGTTGGAGAATATTTCACAAGAATTTATTGTTCAGAAACAAGCAACACAGCAGCATCTCTAAATCAAGAGAACAATGCGGCTGAGTCTGCTATCTTCATGCCACAGACGTAAAATACTGCTTTGTTTCAGAAAAATAGATGTGAAAAATATGAGGGCGCAACAATAAAACTCCAAACTGTGGAGAAAATCCACCCTCTGCATTTTGTTTTAGCCAGTAATTCCCTAGGCCTCATGCCATGCTGATAATTATACAATACCTTGAACTTTGAAGTAAAATAAATACAACCTTTTTAAGAAACAACCTGCGGTTTGTTGAATGCAACACTAATCACCAGAGGAAATCTACATAGCAGAATAATTATTTAGCTCACAGGGAAGGTCTGAGAACACAAACGCTCCTGTATTCCCACTGGAATCTTCATAGCACTGAGTCACAAATAGCTTCCTGCAGAGTTCCCACTGACAGCTGCACTGTCATCATAGATGCTGTGATAGTCCTATCATGTCATTAAGTGTGATTCAGTGTAACAGACATGAAATGTGCTATATTATACAACTGCTTAGCATACATTTGGAATTTTTGGTTGTTTATTAGTAGAGCTAACCTTTTCATTTACCTGTCACAGCAGGGTTGAATCCTCTTTGTACACAAAAGACAGTAAAGCAATGTGTGTTTTCAGCACTAATCAAAATAATTTAATTAACAGGACTCTTTAAATCAACAGTTCTCATTAGTTTCTGATGTCAAAAAAAGTCAGGGAAGGATTTAGGAGGTTAAGTTTAGTCCCAGGCCTCTGGTGAGTATTAAAGCATACCTGACATGTGACGTGATGCAATAAACATAGGTACATATAATACTAGCCGCAGTAAGAAATTGGCTTTTTCTGTTTTCCAGTACAGCAAGAGTTAGAAAACTTAAGGCCCATACCCACGACATGATTTTTCCAAACATTTTTCGTAACAAAAGCCTTTCTGTGATGATCCGCTCAGCTGGCTGCACAGGCAGACAGCTGTTTGTCCATTCCTCTAGTCTGTGGGCTGCAGGTCTCTGGAACAGAGAGCTGTCTTTTCCATTGCAAGTTTCTGGTCTGTTCTTTTGCTGGGGAATTTGCATACATTCGTTATGCAAATCCCCTACCTGCCTTCTTTGATGACTGGCACTATAAGAGCTTTATGTTTCCCAGAAGGCTTTGCTGGTCATTTCCTTTCCATGGTCTGATCCTGATGGACACTGCTGGAGTGTCAGCCATTGCTATCTAGTATAGTTAATTCCTGGGGGTTGCTTTAGGCTCCCCTTCTGGCCCAGTCAGGTTGTATTATCTGTATTGCCTGTTCTGTCTTGTCTTGCCTGTTGCCATTGTCCAGTCCCAAAGGTGGTCGACAGGAAATGGTTCTGATCTCTGTTCTTGGAGTATAGCTGGTGCAGCGGTTGCTACCAGCTATCTCTTTTGTTCTGTCTCCTGGGATCGCGCTAGCTACTTTTCGCTAGCGCTGGGGATCCTTCTGTTCTGTCTTCTGGGATCGCGCTAGCTACTTTTCGCTAGTGCTGGGGATCCTTCTGTTCTGCTACTCTGTACCTGGATCGCGCTAGCCACTTTTCGCTAGTGCTGTGGATCCTATCTCTCGCTTGTCCCTGTTTTCGTGTGTCTGTCTTGTCTGCTACGCTTGCTGGAGGCTCGGTGAGGTAACCGTTAAGCAAGCGCTCGCGTCCTCTGTTTCATGTCTGTCTGTCGATGGTTAGTTAGGCGTGCTTGTCTCTATTGTGCTTATCACGTGGAGACCGCGCATAACCGCATGCACTGTTGCGAATGAGTGCGGTGTTCGCGGTTAGCTAGCGTTTGTTATTTTCCGTATCTCCTTATTGTATTATTTGCTGTGCCTTTGCTACCCTCGTATTCTATTCTGATCTGCCTTGTGTCACGTCTGGCGATCGCACCTCTCGCGATCGCGTTCCTATTTCATATCTGCTGTTGTGTGTGTGCGCGGTCGCGGGGTGGTGACTGGATTGGCGCACACACATACAACCTGTCCCTTTGCTCAATCTCATTCGCAATCGCCTCACTTGCGATTGCGTTCTGCGCTTCTTACAATTCCTGTCTGGCAACTTGTGGAGGTACAGAGGATTGGTTCCTCTGCACTCCCCAGCGCCATCTGCCGACAGGAATTTCCCTCTACAGGTGCGTAGCACCTTTTGCTGGGTGCCTGCAAATATACGCTTGTGGAGGATTTCCGCCGTGTCAGCGCACGCGTTGTGCGCTGATCACGGAGAAAGTTCCACAATCGTTACAGAATGACCAGCCCAACCCAAAACCCCAGTGTAGACGGAATTTCCGATTTGTACGATTTTGTCGAATATGGCTCTTGTACCTTTAAGAGATTTAAAAAACTTGAACCTGAATCAGCAGACGAATTTTTGTCTGAGTGTACGAAACTGTTAGCGAACCCTGAATTCCAATGCACCCCAGTGTCTACCTGGGCCCCCCAAATGGTCTACATTCTGTTGGGGGGCGAAATGTCAATGTGGGGTTATGATGTGTTAGATCATACCACCCTGAGTCAAAGACCCCTAGAATTCTTGGCCTTTTTAATTCACAATTGGCTGAGATTACCTCAATTACCATACCCCCTTAATGAGTTGTTGTCAGCAGCTCAATCAGCTGTTCCATCTACTCTTTCATCCATAAAGCAGCCATCCAAAGCCTCTAAGTCTAAACGTAAAAGATCTAGGAAGGCTTCCCAGCGGAAAGATCCGTTGCCCATGGCAATCACAGATAGAGAGGTTATTTCTGTCAAGTCTGAAATGGGCAAAACCATGCAGTATGATAATGATGTTTATAATGCATCTGCTGATCAGTTTCCAGGTTTTTTGCCCCAATCCAAAGCTTATGTGGATCCTGCTATAGGTAGGATCGCACACTATATTAAAGCAGTTAAAAAATCTGTACTCGTTCCTGATCCCCACCCATATGGAGATTATTTAGATATTGGGTTGTTCGAACCGCCATTTGCCTCATGGGAAATCGGGGCCTTGGTGGAGGAATTTGATTTGGATTGGAAAGCCTTTTGCGATTTTTACATCGCAAAAAGCGCGGATGTCCTGAACGATTGTCTTGACTCTGTGTGCCTTTTGATTGATTCTGATGAATGTGACGAGTGTGTTGTGGATCTGGTGATGTATGTGTGGCAGATCATTTTGGATGAATTACACACACACCAATTAATTGATCCCAATAAAGAGGTAAAAGATTCCCGTTCTGTTCCTGCTCCAGTTTCATCTGTAGACTGTGCGCACTATGATTGTTCATCCTTTGTTAAGTGTGCATGGGAGCCCCTGTTTGAGAAATGGGAGATCGAGCTCCTGGTCTATGAATTGGAATGTGATTGGAGATCGTTTTGCAATCATTACCGTTCTAAAAACGAAGTAGTTTTGTATGCGTGCATTGAGTCTGCGTGCACTTTAATCAAGACTGGTGAATGTATCTCTGACTTTGTGACTCCGCTGTTTGACGTGTGGAGAATGATTTTGGATGAACTACATGCGCTTCAATCTGCTAAAAACACATTGTCAGCGGACGATTGTTCCAATCCTCTGGATTTAAAGAAAGTGAGTTTTGAATGCATTCCCTTTCCCAAAGCAACTGAGTGTTTGAAGTCTGAGTGCAAGTCGTTCAGAGCAGTTGCTTGTGTGGAAGTTGAACCAGTGCGGTCTGATGTCGCCACCGCACGTATGGCTGCAAAAGGTCTGTGTGGTCCTGTGTCTAAGGAAGACAGATTTTTTCCCTCAGGTTCTCTAAGATCGTCCGTTTGTGAGCCTGCCATGGGGAAAATTCCTAAGTTATGCAACTTTAAGAAAATTATTGATGTGTCTAATAAAGTTTCTCCTGTTGTTGTCGCCACTTCTTTTGCAAATGAATCTATGTCTTATTCTGTTCGCACCGGTGCAGGCCTGTTGCCTGATGACAGTTGCTCCAGTGTTTCTGTCCTAGATGCCTTGCAGTCTGCTCCGCAGTAGTGTTGGGCGAACAGTGTTCGCCACTGTTCGGGTTCTGCAGAACATCACCCTGTTCGGGTGATGTTCGAGTTCGGCCGAACACCTGACGGTGCTCGGCCAAACCGTTCGGCCACATGGCCGAACTAAGAGCGCATGGCCGAACGTTCCCCGAACGTTCGGCTAGCGCTGTGATTGGCCGAACGGGTCACGTGGTTCGGGCCCGAACGCGCTCTGATTGGCCGAACGGTCACGTGGTTCGGGTAAATAAATACCCGAACCACGTCATATCTCCGCCATTTGTCTGTGGGTTTAGCTTTGGGTAGGCAGGCAGGGTAGTTCGCTCTCCAGCCACGCTAGCCAGGGTCCCCCCCAGTCATTGTGTGTCGCTGCTGGGAACAGTAGTACACCGCTCGCTCAGCCACACTATATATAGCATTGTTTACTGCCACTGTGTACCTCGCTCAGCCACACTATATATATAGCATTGTGTTTTCTGACACTCTGTGTACACGGCTTAGGCTAGCCTGACTAATATAGCATTGTGTGTACTGCCACTGTGCACCTCGCTCAGCCACGCTATATATAGCATTGTGTGTACTGCCACTGTGCACCTCGCTCAGCCACGCTATATATAGCATTGTGTGTACTGCCACTGTGCACCTCGCTCAGCCACGCTATATATAGCATTGTGTGTACTGCCACTGTGCACCTCGCTCAGCCACGCTATATATAGCATTGTGTGTACTGCCACTGTGCACCTCGCTCAGCCACGCTATATATAGCATTGTGTGTACTGCCACTGTGCACCTCGCTCAGCCACGCTATATATATAGCATTGTGTTTTCTGACACTCTGTGTACACGGCTTAGGCTAGCCTGACTAATATAGCATTGTGTGTACTGCCACTGTGCACCTCGCTCAGCCACGCTATATATAGCATTGTGTGTACTGCCACTGTGCACCTCGCTCAGCCACGCTATATATAGCATTGTGTGTACTGCCACTGTGCACCTCGCTCAGCCACGCTATATATATAGCATTGTGTTTTCTGACACTCTGTGTACACGGCTTAGGCTAGCCTGACTAATATAGCATTGTGTGTACTGCCACTGTGCACCTCGCTCAGCCACGCTATATATAGCATTGTGTGTACTGCCACTGTGCACCTCGCTCAGCCACGCTATATATAGCATTGTGTGTACTGCCACTGTGCACCTCGCTCAGCCACGCTATATATATAGCATTGTGTTTTCTGACACTCTGTGTACACGGCTTAGCCTGACTAATATAGCATTGTGTGTACTGCCACTGTGCACCTCGCTCAGCCACGCTATATATAGCATTGTGTGTACTGCCACTGTGCACCTCGCTCAGCCACGCTATATATAGCATTGTGTGTCGCTGCCACTGTGCACCTCGCTCAGCCACGCTATATATAGCATTGTGTGTACTGCCACTGTGCACCTCGCTCAGCCACGCTATATATAGCATTGTGTGTACTGCCACTGTGCACCTCGCTCAGCCACGCTATATATAGCATTGTGTGTACTGCCACTGTGCACCTCGCTCAGCCACGCTATATATAGCATTGTGTGTACTGCCACTGTGCACCTCGCTCAGCCACGCTATATATATAGCATTGTGTTTTCTGACACTCTGTGTACACGGCTTAGGCTAGCCTGACTAATATAGCATTGTGTGTACTGCCACTGTGCACCTCGCTCAGCCACGCTATATATAGCATTGTGTGTACTGCCACTGTGCACCTCGCTCAGCCACGCTATATATAGCATTGTGTGTACTGCCACTGTGCACCTCGCTCAGCCACGCTATATATAGCATTGTGTTTACTGCCACTCTGTGTACACCGCTCAGCCAGACTATATACCGTTGTTTACTGACACTCTGTGTACACCGCTCAGCCAGACTATATACCATTGTTTACTGACACTCTGTGTACACGGCTCAGCCTGACTATAAAGCATTGTGTGTACTGCCACTGTGCACCTCGCTCAGCCACGCTATATATATAGCATTGTGTTTTCTGACACTCTGTGTACACGGCTTAGCCTGAGTAATATAGCATTGTGTGTACTGCCACTGTGCACCTCGCTCAGCCACGCTATATATAGCATTGTGTGTACTGCCACTGTGCACCTCGCTCAGCCACGCTATATATAGCATTGTGTGTACTGCCACTGTGCACCTCGCTCAGCCACGCTATATATATAGCATTGTGTTTTCTGACACTCTGTGTACACGGCTTAGCCTGACTAATATAGCATTGTGTGTACTGCCACTGTGCACCTCGCTCAGCCACGCTATATATAGCATTGTGTTTTCTGACACTCTGTGTACACGGCTTAGCCTGACTAATATAGCATTGTGTGTACTGCCACTGTGCACCTCGCTCAGCCACGCTATATATAGCATTGTGTTTTCTGACACTCTGTGTACACGGCTTAGCCTGGCTCTATAGCATTGTGTGTACTGCCACTGTGCACCTCGCTCAGCCACGCTATATATAGCATTGTGTTTACTGCCACTCTGTGTACACCGCTCAGCCAGACTATATACCGTTGTTTACTGACACTCTGTGTACACCGCTCAGCCAGACTATATACCATTGTTTACTGACACTCTGTGTACACGGCTCAGCCTGACTATAAAGCATTGTGTGTACTGCCACTGTGCACCTCGCTCAGCCACGCTATATATAGCATTGTGTTTAATGACACTCTGTGTACACAGCTTAGCCAGACTATATAGCATTGTGTGTAATGCCACTCTGTGTACACCGCTCAGCCAGACTATATAGCATTGTGTTTACTTCCACTCTGTGTCTGCTGGGCCTGGGAACAGTAGTACACCGCTCACCCGCCACTGTATAGCATTGTGCTCTGTGTCGCTGCTGGGAATAGTGGTACTGTATAGCATTTCTGTACTGCCACTGTACTGCTGCCAGTCAGCGTGTACTGTAAGGATAAGTGAAATGAGGAAGAAATCCGGTGAAAGAGGAAGGGGCAAGGGAAGAGGTGTTTCCCCTGACGGTTCACGTACAGGCCACAGGGGAGCACCCAAGAAAACCCACTCAATACCGCCCATGTTGTCCAGGACAACAACCCTCACAAATCCAAAAGAACAGGACCAGATAATTACTTGGATGACCTCTCAAGCGTCCAGCAGTGGGTTAAGCAGCACCAGCACATCACGCACGAGGTCCGAGTCCTCAGCCAGTTACAAGGAGCCAGTGGGCACAAAGCTGACACAACTGGCAGCGACACCACGCACACAACTGCCAGATAACCAGTCCTATGAATTACCTCAGGACACAATGGGGTATTCGCAGGAGCTATTCCCAGCCCAACAAACTTCCACCTATGAAAGGTCAATGGAGGAACAGCCAGAAATGTTGTGCCCGGATTCACAACCATTAACTGTGGGAAATGCACCGCGCACTGAAATACAAGGCGAGTCCGAGGAGGACTCGGAAACCCAAATCCCAGAGCAAGTTGGGCAGGAGAGGTTGCAATTGCAGGAGGTCGGCCGACAAGATCTGGAAGACGACGTTGGAGTGAGCTGCGCAGAGGTTGTTCTGGGGAGCTCTACTCCACGGCGGCGGCCCCCCACAATGACATATGACAAGTTTGAGGAGATGGAAGAGGAGGGTATGGACAATGTGGACAGAGACCCAGATTTTATTTGTGAACGAGAACATCGCCGTCGTAGCAGCAGCACAGATGAGTCTGTTGAAGAACCCACTGCTGCACGAGTTCGCCTTGTGCCACAAGGTAGGCGGCGCGCAATTTCAGGCACCACAAGCGTGGAAGTTAGAGTGAGAGGCAAAAGAGGAGGAAACAGAAATCGCCAGCAAGGAGGCAGGTGCTCCAAAGTCTGGGCTTTCTTTGAAGACTGCACTGAGGATGTTACCATGGCGATTTGCAAGGTGTGCAAGACTCGCCTGAGCAGGGGGAAAAGTATTAACAACCTCTCCACCACCAGCATGAGCCGCCACATGCTATCCAAACATCCCACTCTGTGGGCAAACGCGGCAGGACAGGGTACCAGCAACACTGCCTCCCTTGGGTTCACCAGACTCACCACCAGACCCGCCTCAGCAGCAGCAGTAGCCCAGCCATTGCGTGGTTCACAACATTCACAAACATCAGACGACGCTGACACTGTCACTTTCCGGAGTAGTGCTCTTGAGGTCTCCCAGTGTTCATCAAACACAACAACCAACAGCCCTTCCGTGTGCAGCGCTACGGTTCAGTTGTCTGTGTCGGAGATGTTTGAGCGCAAGAGGAAATTGCCAGCAAATGACCCCCGGGCCGTGGCAGTAACAGCCAGCATAGCCAAGCTTCTGGCCTGCGAAATGCTGCCATATCGAGTGGTGGAGACAAACAGCTTCAAGGGCATGATGTCAGTGGCCATCCCACGTTACGTGGTTCCCAGCCGCTACCACTTTGCGCGCTCTGCAGTGCTTGAGTTGCATGAGCACGTGGTCAGCAAAATAACCCGAAGCTTGAAGAATGCCGTTGCCTGCAAGGTTCACCTCACCACTGACACTTGGACGAGTGCGTTCGGCCAGGGTCGATACATCTCCCTTACCGCGCACTGGGTGAACCTTGTGGAGCCTGGCAGCGATTCCTCACCTGCTACGGCGCGGGTGTTGCCCACGCCGCAAACAGCTGCACCGCCGTCCCTCCCACTGGATAACAACAGCAGCACCTACCTCTCTGACTCCTTCTCCTCCAACGCATCTCAAAGCTGTACCTCATCCGGAAACGCTAACCCAGCAGCAGTAGGATCGTGGAAGCAGTGCAGCACAGCTGTTGGCATGCGTCAGCAAGCGTTGCTGAAGCTGATCTGCCTTGGGGATAAGCAGCACACAGGGGAGGAAATTTGGAAGGGAATAAAGGAACAGACGGATTTGTGGCTGGCACCGCTGGACTTGAAACCGGGCATGGTTGTGTGTGATAATGGGAGTAATCTCATTCGCGCTTTAAGGTTGGCTAAGCTGACACACATCCCTTGCCTGGCGCACGTGATGAACCTAGTAGTTCAGCGGTTCCTGAGGACATACCCAGGCGTGGCCGATCTTCTGTTGAAGGTGCGTCGAGTGGCCAAACATTGTAGAAATTCCAGTACTGCTTCGGGGGCACTCGCCAAGATGCAGGAGCGCTTCAATCTCCCCCACCATCGCTTGCTGTGTGATGTCCCTACGCGCTGGAATTCTACGCTGCACATGCTAGCACGCTTTTGTGAGCAGAAGAGTGCAGTGGTCCAGTACATGACGGCGCAGTACCGAGGTGCATCCGGCCAGCTGCCAAGCTTCTGTGGATCCGATTGGGCCAACATTGGGCCAAGTCCTCCAAAATTTTGAGCAATCCACGTTGCTTGTGAGCAGTGACAACTCTTCAGTCAGCATTACCATACCACTGCTGTGTTTACTGAAGAGGTCAATGTTGAAAATCAAGGAAACAGCTGTCATGATGCAACTGGGGGAATCTGAAGGAGAAAACGATCAGCGTGATGGTACCAACATCAGGCCATCCGCCTCAGGGAACGCTGGCCCCAGCAGCTATGACGAAGAAGAGGAGGAGGAACAGCTGGAGTTGGAGCAGGAATTTCATGCCACCACTGACGAGGGCCAGAGCGGTGCACGTTGGACTTCCACAATTCAGCGCGAATGGTCAGCAGAAGCAGACCAGGAGGAAGGTGACGACTATGATGCATCACAACAACTATCACAACGCTCACAAGAGGATGATGAGGATTCTGGTAGGACTCTTGCACACATGGCTCAATTCATGCTAGACTGCATTGAACGCGACCCACGCATTGTGCGCATTCTGGACAACACCAATTACTGGGTTTATACCCTTCTGGATCCACGGTACAAACACAATGTTCCAAAACTGCTTGAAGAAAGAGTCAGACAGGTCAAAATGGAAGAATACCAGCAGGCCCTTGTGGAGACTTTAGAGAGGAGATTGACATCCTCCCCCTCCTCTAGCCAGTTGTACGCCGACAGACTGACTTCCGCAAACCCAGGACGACCAGGAGGGCAGCAAACAACGCAAGCCGCAGCTAGTGCCCAAAAGGGAACGGTATCGGCAGTGTCCTTGGAGTGGGAAAATTTTCTGACACCCATGCAGCAGCAGCCCACTGAACAGGAAGCGTGCAGATCCACCTCCAACACCGATCGCCTGGAGAAGATGGTCAAGGACTACATGTCAGATGACGTAGCTGTGTCGAACAATCCATCTGCACCCTTCAACTATTGGGTATCGAAGCTAGACACCTGGCACGAACTGGCAATGTACGCAATAGAGGTGCTGGCTTGCCCGGCAGCCAGCGTTATGTCGGAACGCTGTTTCAGTGCTGCCGGAGGCATCGTCACAGATCGGCGTATCCGCCTCTCCACAGAAAATGCAGACCGTCTGACTCAAATTAAAATGAATCAATCCTGGATTGGAAACGACTACGCAACACTCCAGGACCCCAACCAAGTAACATGACCAATGAACATCTGGGATGGTGTAGCGTTACCGGTCCCTGTTTATTGAACCTCTCATCTGTATTACATTTATGACTGCATGGCGGCAAAAAGCATTGCTGCTATATCCGCACGCTTTTTGTCCTCATGCAAGGCCTGGGTTGCTGTGTCTCACAAAGCGTGGCCTTCTCCTCCTGCGCCTGCTCCTGTTCCATCACGTGTGCTGCTGCTGCTGCTGGGTTAGCGTTGCCGGTCCCTGTTTATTGAACCACTTATCTTTATTACATTTATGACTGCATGGCGGTACCTCATGCAAGGCCTGGGTTGTTGTGTCTCACAAAGCGTGGCCTTCTCCTCCTGCGCCTCCTCCTGTTCCATCACGTCTGCTGCTGCTGGGTTAGCGTTGCCGCGTGGTCCCTGTTTATTGAACCACTTATCTTTATTAAATTTATGACTGCATGGCGGTACAAAGCATGCTATCCGCACGCTTCTTGTCCTCATGCAAGGCCTGGGTTGTTGTGTCTCACAAAGCGTGGCCTTCTCCTCCTGCGCCTCCTCCTGTTCCATCACGTCTGCTGCTGCTGGGTTAGCGTTGCCGCGTGGTCCCTGTTTATTGAACCACTTATCTTTTGTAAAAATATATGACTGCATGGCGGTACAAAGCATGCTATCCGCACGCTTCTTGTCCTCATGCAAGGCCTGGGTTGTTGTGTCTCACAAAGCGTGGCCTTCTCCTCCTGCGCCTCCTCCTGTTCCATCACGTCTGCTGCTGCTGGGTTAGCGTTGCCGCGTGGTCCCTGTTTATTGAACCACTTATCTTTATTACATTTATGACTGCATGGCGGTACCTCATGCAAGGCCTGGGTTGTTGTGTCTCACAAAGCGTGGCCTTCTCCTCCTGCGCCTGCTCCTGTTCCATCACGTGTGCTGCTGCTGCTGCTGCTGGGTTAGCGTTGCCGGTCCCTGTTTATGGAACCTCTTATCTTTATTACATTTATGACTGCATGGCGGTACAAAGCATGCTATCCGCACGCTTCTTGTCCTCATGCAAGGCCTGGGTTGTTGTGTCTCACAAAGCGTGGCCTTCTCCTCCTGCGCCTCCTCCTGTTCCATCACGTCTGCTGCTGCTGGGTTAGCGTTGCCGCGTGGTCCCTGTTTATTGAACCACTTATCTTTATTAAATTTATGACTGCATGGCGGTACAAAGCATGCTATCCGCACGCTTCTTGTCCTCATGCAAGGCCTGGGTTGTTGTGTCTCACAAAGCGTGGCCTTCTCCTCCTGCGCCACCCTCCTCCTGTTCCATCACGTGTGCTGCTGCTGGGTTAGCGTTACCGGTCCTTTTTCCTGGAACCTCTTATATGTATTACATTTATGACTGCATGCCGACAAAAAGCATGTTACCTGTGCAAAGAAAACAGACATTTCCCGCATTTAAAAGACAGTTTTTCCTTTGAAACTTTAAAATCGATTTTCTCAAAAACTATAACCTCTTTTTGCTAAAAAATTTTTTCCTCTTGTACCCACTCCCAAGGTGCACATACCCTGTAAATTTGGGGTATGTAGCATGTAAGGAGGCTTTACAAAGCACAAAAGTTCGGGTCCCCATTGACTTCCATTATGTTCGGAGTTCGGGTCGAACACCCGAACATCGCGGCCATGTTCGGCCTGTTCGGCCCGAACCCGAACATCTAGATGTTCGCCCAACACTACTCCGCAGATCGCGGAGGTTTGCGATATGGAAGCGTCAGTTTCGCAACCTAAAGCAATCTTGGATCCGCAAATTTTGCGTTCTGACTCCTCGGATTCGACATTGTTAGCCGAATCTAAGAGTGAGACAGCGCTTCGGTTTTGCGAATCTGATGCTGCAGCTTCTTTGCCTTGTCCAGAGAAGCTTTCTCTGAACCTGCCCTGTACCATGAATGAAGGCATGATGTCCACTTGCATTGACATTTGCGAGTCTGATTCTGAAGAAAGTATTGACTCTCCACCCAGTACTCTGGATGAGTCAATATTGCCTTGTACAATATCTCCTGCCCTGCCCCTAGAGGCTCGTCTAGGTATTGCTGCTATTTTTACCTGTCTTTCTGCAGTTTTAGAGTTGCAAGCTAGTTTGACTGCTACGCAGAGTTCTGGGTGCAGCGAGATTAAAGTTAGGGAGTCAGTGTGTGGTCCAGTGAATATTCCTGTACGTTCCACTCATGATGATGAAATTCAGTCTCAGTTTATGGTGGAACCTTCCCTGGGACATCTGCCCTGTTCTCAAAGTAAAGTTCCAGTTTTGCCCTGTAACATGGATAGTACAAAATCCTTCTTAGACAACTTGAAAAATGATGTTCCTGAGGTCTTGTTTGATGATCTGAAGGTCTCCGAGTTCCTCCCAAAGGGT
Organism: Hyperolius riggenbachi; assembly: GCF_040937935.1. Classification (NCBI taxonomy): domain Eukaryota; kingdom Metazoa; phylum Chordata; class Amphibia; order Anura; family Hyperoliidae; genus Hyperolius; species Hyperolius riggenbachi. The sequence continues at coordinate 184,891,706 of NC_090646.1, forward strand.
GCAGAACTTGTAGGAGATGTCTCCTGCCCCCCAGGTCCTTCTGAGGTGTTGCCCACTTCAGTAGGCATTGCTGCCTTGCTGACTACTTTTGCAGCTCTTGTGGAGCTTCATTCATGTGTAGTCAATGATGATATTACAGTTACAGAAAATTCTGAATTTGAGTCCGAGTCTTCTTTTGAAAGACCAGTACCTGTGACCTTTACTCGTGATGATTTTCTGCCCGGTACTGGTTTTGGTCTTGTCGTGTCGGACTCTGAGGTTGGCAGTTCCCCGACATGTCCTGAGGTTTCTCCTGTACTAGTGTACCCCGATGTGCTCTGTGACCCAGAAAGCCCAAGTGTGCCTCGGTTACCAGCGTACTCAGATGCTTCCTCAGTGGAGACATGTTCTGATATAGCCTGCCTGCTTGCATGCCCGGAAGTGGTCCCTGAAAGTCCTGATCTTGATGGGTGTCCTACTAATTTTGAGTCTGGAATGATCATAGGTTCCATAGGGGTTCTTGGTGGTTCTCCATGTGAGCCTGGTGAGCGTTCTGGCTTCTTGGGATCTCTGCGGAACTTCAAGGCGTTCTGGGAGATTCCGGGAAAGGTTTTGCTTGGTGCCCTGAATACGATCAGCAATGGCTTTGGTGTTGTAAGGGACACTTCGAACAGGTATTGCGGCAGGTTTGGTATTCTTGGACGCTCCTTGGAAGGTGGTGGGTATTGTCTGGAGGGTGTTGATGGCTTCTTCTCTGGTGTCCACAGTCCTGATGGGTGTTACGCTGAGACTTGTAGTGCTGATGGGCATGTTTCGGTGGCTTCTGCTTCCGATGAGGTCGGTTTCGGATGGACTGACTCTGGAATTGGGCCTTGTCGGGCTGCCCCGACCTTCATGAGTCTTCAGTTAGAGTTTTGTGATGATGCCAGTTTTGAGGGATGTCTGGAATCCATCCCTAGAGGGGGGGGGGGGGGGGGTACTGTGATGATCCGCTCAGCTGGCTGCACAGGCAGACAGCTGTTTGTCCATTCCTCTAGTCTGTGGGCTGCAGGTCTCTGGAACAGAGGCCTGTCTTTCCATTGCAAGTTTCTGGTCTGTTCTCTTGCTGGGGAATTTGCATACATTCGTTATGCAAATCCCCTACCTGCCTTCTTTGATGACTGGCACTATAAGAGCTTTATGTTTCCCAGAAGGCTTTGCTGGTCATTTCCTTTCCATGGTCTGTTCCTGATGGACACTGCTGGAGTGTCAGCCATTGCTATCTAGTATAGTTAATTCCTGGGGGTTGCTTTAGGCTCCCCTTCTAGCCCAGTCAGGTTGTATTATCTGTATTGCCTGTTCTGTCTTGTCTTGCCTGTTGCCATTGTCCAGTCCCAAAGGTGGTCGACAGGAAATGGTTCTGATCTCTGTTCTTGGAGTATAGCTGGTGCAGCGGTTGCTACCAGCTATCTCTTTTGTTCTGTCTCCTGGGATCGCGCTAGCTACTTTTCGCTAGCGCTGGGGATCCTTCTGTTCTGTCTTCTGGGATCGCGCTAGCTACTTTTCTCTAGCGCTGGGGATCCTTCTGTTCTGCTACTCTGTACCTGGATCGCGCTAGCCACTTTTCGCTAGTGCTGTGGATCCTATCTCTCGCTTGTCCCTGTTTTCGTGTGTCTGTCTTGTCTGCTACGCTTGCTGGAGGCTCGGTGAGGTAACCGTTAAGCAAGCGCTCGCCTCCTCTGTTTCATGTCTGTCTGTCGATGGTTAGTTAAGCGTGCTTGTCTCTATTGTGCTTATCACGTGGAGACCGCGCATAACCGCGTGCACTGTTGCGAATGAGTGCGGTGTTCGCGGTTAGCTAGCGTTTGTTATTTTCCATATCTCCTTATTGTATTATTTGCTGTGCCTTTGCTACCCTCGTATTCTATTCTGATCTGCCTTGTGTCACGTCTGGCGATCGCACCTCTCGCGATCGCGTTCCTATTTCATATCTGCTGTTGTGTGTGTGCGCGGTCGCGGGGTGGCGACTGGATTGGCGCACACACATACAACCTGTCCCTTTGCTCAATCTCATTCGCAATCGCCTCACTTGCGATTGCGTTCTGCGCTTCGTACAATTCCTGTCTGGCAACTTGTGGAGGTACATAGGATTGGTTCCTCTGCACTCCCCAGCGCCATCTGCCGACAGGAATTTCCCTCTACAGGTGCGTAGCACCTTTTGCTGGGTGCCTGCAAATATACGCTTGTGGAGGATTTTTGCCGTGTCAGCGCACGCGTTGTGCGCTGATCACGGAGAAAGTTCCACAATCGTTACACTTTCACTGCGATATTGCACAACATTGTTTAGCAAAAATTCATTAAAAAATGTTTCACAAAGCACACCACCTGCGGTGATCGTTCATTTTTGAACGATCGCCATGCTGGATTTACCGTAATTGCTGAGGATTGTACCGATCCTCATTGACTTTCTGGGGTCTTACCGCAATTGTGTAAATGATCGTTTACATGATCATTAATTTACGATGGAGAAAACAATGCTTACAGATTTGGCCAGATGGATTGGAATCGATCGTTCATCAGCGGAGATCCCGGATTCATCTGACCGCATCTGGTCAAGGGTATTTAGCTTAACCACTTCAGCCTTCAGTCGTTTTTCACCTTATGCATCCGAGCAATTTTCACCTCCGATTCATTTGCCAATAACTTTATCATTACTTATCACAATTAATTGATCTATATCTTGTTTTTTCTGCCACCAATTAGGCTTTCATTGGGTGGTACATTTTGCTAATAATTATTTTTATGTAGATGTAGTTTTACTATTATTCTTCCTGTAAGTGAGCGATCACGCTTACAGGAAGTAAAGGGAGGACGTGTAACTTTTTTTCTTTCGAAAGATTGCGGCTTCTCATAGAAGCCGTCAGTCCTTCTAAAAGGGATTTAGATCAATGAATGGGAATGCCGTTCACATTCATTGATCTCCGGGCTAACGGGCGGTGGCATTGGAGCACGCGGGGGCATGCGTTATCGGCCGCGGGAGTGCGCAGCAGCGTGGCAGCAGCCTTTTGGATGAAGCAGATACGTCCAAAAGGCTAAAATGGTTAAAGTTGCTATATATACAAAAGAGCTTGTCGACAGCTTGTTGAATTCAGTCCAGTTTCCTGAAAAGATAAAAGCTAGGATCATTATTTCTCTTTCAACTTAAAAGGCAGAGAGTGGATTCTAAACAGCAACTATGACAGTGTGACCCAATCTTACAAACTAAGCAAAAATACTTGTTTTCGTGAAGACTCGTTTCTGTGTTTCTAATGTTCTATTTATCATACTACATATAGAATTAATTATCTCATAAGTCTATTTCACTTCAAGTTTACTTTAAGTTTACGTTAGGTCTTCCATACACTATGCAATGTTTTTAATTGACTAGATTTTCAATTTGATAAAATAATCAAATTGAATCAACCTTTATTTAAATCTATGTCATTTTCCAATCAACTTTAACAAAACGGTTTACCAAATACTGAACATGAAAGCCTGTTCTTTATGATTGAAAGAAGGTAGGAGTACTGAGGCAGCTGATTTCAGTGCTGCACTGTTCCGATAGTCTTGGGGCCAGCCCTGCATGCCTGAAATTCCAACCGCCCTACAACTTAGTAAAAAGAAAAAAATCCGACACCCAAATTATGTGTCCCCCTACAGCTTGGAGGGGGAATAGTAATTAGCGGTTGGTCATAGGTTGTGCAGGAGAAGGATGAGACTTTTTTGTCTTTATCCTGCCACAAAATGGTCCACGCTAATAATTAATGGACTTAGGAATGCGGGGTACGAGGAGGGGGTGAAATTAGGATAAATAGCTAACTAATTGCTGAATTGTGTCATACTGCATGAAGTTGTACAAATCTAGGAGAAGTGGTGTTTTGCTCAATATTACATTAGGTATCTGCTGAAATCTGATCAATATTAACCCTTTCTAATCCTGTTTTGTGATCACCCACATCCCCCTAGCACTGTTTTTTTTTCCCCTGCATGTTGGGGGGGGGGGGAGATTATCACGAAATTGTGATTAAAGCAGTGATCCAAAGGGCCTGTATCTCCTAGTTCTGATGAAGGGGGGGGGGGGGGTTAGGACCAAGCCTGCTGGCACACTGTAGCTCTGCCCCCTTGCATGCATGCCAGCATAATATCATTATTACATGGTGTTGCGTTGTGCTGGAGGGGATCAAAGTGTCCGACTTTGATCCACATAGGGGGATGCCATGCCGGAACATATCTGGCAGCAGTGCTCCACCAGCTAGCCCAAATGGGCCCACATAATATTTATATTACATGGTGCAGTGGTAGTGCGGATGTGCATGCACAGTGCAGATGAGCTCATTGTCGGTATTACTCAGGATGCGACTAAGATTGCCTAAGGAGTTCTAAGCAGTTATTTAGTGGAAAAGCTACAACTGGGAATGGCAATGCATCGATGAGCCACACAAGGCCTGGATTTACATCAAAGGAGCCTATAGGCACAGATGACCTGGCACCCTAGACTCTCCATGAACCTACAAACCCTCACCAAACTGCACTGCAAGTATGCTGGCTGACCCAGCTTTTACCTCCCCCCTACTTCCCCTGCTCAACATAGGGAGCCACTGGTGCCCCTTAAGGCCCATACACACGTCTGATTTTTTGGAATGACGGGTCGTTTGAACGTCCCGTCGTTCAGACATCCGCCCGCTAAATCGGGCGTGTGTACAGACTGTCGTTCACGTGATAAGACTGAGTTTGAGCGATCCGCCGGCCAAACTCAGTCTTATCACATGAACACACACCCGAATTAGCGGGTGGACGTCTGAACGACGGGACGTTCAAACGACCTGTCGTTCCAAAAAGTCAGACGTGTGTATGGGCCTTTAGTATTAGGTAACAAGAAGTACTTTCAATATTAAGTAGCTTGAGGTGCCCCCAAGTGAAGGCTGAAGGAAGATCTTGTCAATGGAATGCAGAGAGTCAGGTGAGTAACCTGTCATTTACACTGTGCTTAGGACTCTGTATAGGGAAGGAGGGAGGGCGGAACTGGGGGAGAGTAGTGAGCCACCTTTCCATCATTAGGCTCCTGTAGGCACGTACCTAAAGTGCCTTATGGTAAATCCGACACTGAGCCAGACAGAGGAACAGGAATGCTCTATAGTATCCAGAGCCTTCCTTCTACTTAGGTAAGCATCAAACCTGAAGTGACTTTCCACACAAGCAAATGTCTTCTGCACTTTTGCACTTTTTGCACTTTTGCAAATTACAGACATTGAATTAGACACATTTTCAAATCATCAAAATATACTTCCTCAACTGAAATCATCATGCAATGTCGCTGAATGTCTATGTTTTCTCTGGTCCTGCCCATTATCCCCAAACTCTGTGAAATTAAAACAATAAAACAACACACTTGTATAATATTACATGAAACTTATATTTCTTAACTATAAAATTGTATAGTTCATGGTATGAATCCCCATGAAATGTGCATTTCAATACAAATGGCATAACAATGTAGTTAGAAGAAGGTAATACAATTTGAAGTTAAGGATTGATGCCATTTTAACAAAAAGCAGCAAAAGAGATCATTATCTTAGATGGCTTAGCAGAAAAAAGTGATGTATCTAGCAATTGAAAATCAGCAGGGGGATAGTAGCAGCCTTAGAAGAAATAACATATGTATTTTTTACTTCTTCTTAAAGAGATCTTTACATTTGCAGTGGAATTATTGCTGCTTCCATGGACCACCAAACAGAAAAGTACTTTAACTTCTGCTATACTATCATACCATCATGCTGCTTGAGGCTAATTACACACATTAATCTGCTTTGTACCTAGTGCACACACCCTAAAATGATATTACCTCCTTGCCAAAACCTCTATAGTATTTGGACTTCAGTAGCATTGCTTCGCACTGTGGGCACTGTGGCCAGTCCAATAGAGACTGATGCTAACTGAGACATGGGTGCAGCGGGGTAGAATACTGCTTGCCTCAATTCACTAAGCTTTATCAAACACTTTATCAAACGTTTGATAATTGACCTCATGGGCAAAATCAAATTTTGAATTCACTAAAGTGTTATATATTTATCGAATGCTTTATCGATAAAACGTTCAATAAATCTATAACACCATAGTGAATTCAAAATTGTATTTTACCCATGAGGTAAAGTATCAAACGTTTGATAAAATGTTTGATAAAGCATAGTGAATTGAGGCCTGTGATGTGAAGCAACATGATGGTGTGAAAGGGGCCTAAAGGACACTGGAAATGATCTGGAGAGGTGTATATTTCAACTTGGGTCACCCCCCCCCCATTTTCCAAAGGGGTCCATAGATAAGTGGTTCCTTTAGTTCCTTTAGTTCAGCCTTACTTATTGTAAGGATTAATAGCAAACATTATTTCAATCTGATTACCTTTTGCCTACATTTTTTAAATGCATACAAATGCACAGCCATACTACAATAATCCTTACTTATAGTATCAGACTGAGGAGACTCAGCGCCACTGTCAGTCACTTAGCACAGGCGTGGAAAATAAGCAACAGATGTTCTGGCTCTGTACAGCTATTCCAAAGACAAAAATACTTCTCTTATCTGCACTAAAAATCACAGCAGAATACAGATACAGAGTACAGATATTAAGCTTTGAAATAAGAAAATAATAATATGCATATATATATATATATATATATATATATATATATATATATATATATATATATATTAGCTGATGGCTGATGTATTTGGCTGGTGTTGGCTCCACCCTCCTTTTCTAACCCTAATACACAATTACTCAATGACCTAGTTTGCAAGCTTTGCGGTCTTTGGCATCAATAATTTTCAATGAAATGAAGCAAATGTAATTGCCTGTGGCTCCACCCCTTTTTCTAAATGTGAACCCCAGTCACCCAATGACCAACTGTACCAGGTTTGAGGCTTGTGCCATTAACAGTGTAAGAATGGCAGCAAATAAATATTCCTCTTGAAAATCAATAAGTGAATTTTGATTGGCTTTAATAGGCTTCACCCACTTTTCTGAATATTAACCCCGCTCACGCAGTTACCAATTGTGCACAGTTTGAGAACTCTGCCATTAACAGTGTAAGAATGGTTGCAGTTTACATTTTCCAGTGAAATTTGTATTTGTCGCCGCCCACTTTTTGGTTATGGGGATAAAAGGTATCCTATATGTTATTCCAGGTAATGTACTATGTGTGTGCCAAATTTCTTTTAAATCTGTTTAGCCATTGTTGCGTGATTGAGAAACAAACATCCATACTTTCGCATTTATAATATTAGTGAGATATATACATATAACAGTTTTTATGAAAGTGGAATTTTGCTTTGCTTGAAAGACATCGTTTGCATAAGCATGCACAGAAAAAAGGTGATCTTGAAAGCATGACCTGGATTTATTAAAACTGGATACAACCCTTGCCTGGGTCATATTGGACCACAGTTAGGTTTTCTGAAGGGCTAGAGAAATCTGATTGTGGCATATGCAACAATCTAATATTTATTTATTTATTGGTATACATAAATCTAGGTTCTCCTGCATTTATTAATAAAATGTTTTCATTATATCTAGGCCTAATGTTTAGAATTATTGATGACGATGATGATGATGCAGGAGAAACTAGATGCGAAAAATGTGATGCCATTAAAATACATTTGATTTTTAATGCACTGGAAATCGCCTTTTCGCAAAACACCCACAAATTCTAATGGGGTCTTACAGTTGGTATAAATATAATAACACGATGCAAACAAGGGTAATAAAAATACCTCACAGTCATACAGTATACCATCCAGCAGGTGGAATAGACAATAAACAGCAACACCATAACGCATTCAGAGGAGAGGGCTTTCCTGTAGGTGTTTACAGTCCAAAGGGGTAGAGGGATAAAACACAAGATAAAGGCAGATCAAGAGGTGTGGAGGGTACATCAAAAAAGGGCGTCGGGGGAAAAAAGGGCGCGTGGTGTAAACGATAAACAGTATTATCGTTTATTGAAATATTGTGTAGAATTTCGTTTAGAAATAGTGTTTTAAGAATTTATAAATCACTAAATAATGTGTATGAGATCGGCAATTCTTAAAACGTTAATCTTCCCTATTTGTAAACTGAAACTTATTTTAACGTTTGTTAAAAACCCTCCCTGTACCTTTCCCTAACCCCTAGACCCCCTGTTGGTGCCTAAACCTAAGACCCCCCTGTTGGTGCCTAAACCTAAGACCCCCCTGTTGGTGCCTAAACCTAAGACCCCCCAGTTGGTGCCTAAACCTAAGACCCCCCTGTTGGTGCCTAAACCTAAGACCCCCCTGTTGGTGCCTAAACCTAAGACCCCCTGTTGGTGCCTAAACCTAAGACCCCCCAGTTGGTGCCTAAACCTAAGACCCTCCCTGTTGGTGCCTAAACCTAAGACCCCCCAGCTGGTGCCTAAACCTAAGACCCCCCTGTTGGTGCCTAAACCTAAGACCCCCATGTTGGTGCCTAAACCTAAGACCCCCCAGTTGGTGCCTAAACCTAAGACCCCCCTGTTGGTGCCTAAACCTAAGACCCCCCTGTTGGTGCCTAAACCTAAGACCCCCCTGTTGGTGCCTAAACCTAAGACCCCCTATGGATAATAATGTTTTACAGACATTAATAAATAAAAAATGTAAATAAAAAAATGTAATTAATTTTTTTGGGTGGATAATAATGTTTTAGAAATGTTTTATAAATAGTGATTTAGTATCTTTATAAACGTTATTCGTCACGGGCTGATTTTGTAAAGTTAAATCATCACAAACATAGTCATAAATCCTTAAAATTCTCCGGGCGCCGTTTGTTAAAACGTTAATAATCTCGGGCGCCTTTTTTTCCCTGTTCGGCGCCCGATAAACGATATTTATAATGGGAGTGAATGGGGCGCCCTTTTTGTCCACTTGTCTCATGCGCCCAAATCTACTGCTTCCGATCAAGAGACATATACGTGAGGGTGTTGATAAGTTCCTGTCTTTGCCCGCTTCAAGATGAAACAGAAAAATGAATGTGGTGGCATAGGACAGCTTAATATCTTGGTATGTAACTGTGCAAATATCAGGTGTTTTCAATCTTTAAAACTGTTTTTCTTTTAGTGAGAAGCTGTGATGATGGCAGAGGTACAAGCAAGTTTCACGTTGTTGGAGTTACGGCCATAATGAGGTTTTTTCATTTCTCCACAAATAGTGTCATTCCTACAGCACTATCAAAACCTGGATATCTTGTTTTAAGACTGTGTATTTCACCATTGAATTTATGCCCCACAGTAGGCAACTGACCAAGCAACTTGCAATGCTGTCCATGAGCTAATTATTGAGGACCAGCGAATATCAGCAAAAAAAGAAATTGCAGATGCTGGACATTTCACGGCAGGGTGTTGGGTTTATTACCACTGTCCTAGATATGCTTTCAGCAAAGTGTTTGAACAGTGATCAGAAGAAGGGACATGATGAAGCATCCAAAGTTGTTTTGGACCATTTTGAAGATGTACAGGACTTTTTGGTTAGATTAGCCCAAAAATTGCCCATAAAAGTCATGCCATTCATTTTCTATGACAAAAACAGTATTCTGTTTGTGAATTACTTACCTCAGGGCTCTAGTATCTCCGGACAGTATTATACTAACCTCCTGGACCAGCTGAAGGAGGCAATTAAAACGAAATACCATGGAAAGCTGACCAAAGGGATCATTTTTTTTGCAGGACCTGTGCACACGTCCAACATTGTGGCTGCCAAATTGAACACCCTTGGTTTCAAATTTGGCAAATTCCCCCAACCCCACTCAACTGACCGGGCCCCTTTGGACTATTTTCTGCTCCCGACCGTGAATAAGCCCGTGAAGGGACAATGTTTTGAGTACATTACTGACGTCAAAACATGCTGCTGAGAGCTGGTTTGAGGCCCAATATAAGGACTTTTATTTTAATAGTCTAGAAAAGCTGCAACTACACTATACCAAGTACATCAGTCTCACAGGGGAATACAGTGAATAAATGTGTTATTTCATAACTCTGGTTCCCTTCTTTCTGGGCAAAGCCAGGAACTTATCAGCACCCCCTCCTACATTAAATCAGTACGTGCCAGAGACAATATATATTTCTATAACTAGTATTTATTGCTGACAAAAAACCTTTTCTCTGTTCTAGTGACTTTCAGCAAAGATTGTGCTTCAGCTAATGATCAATCATATATAGGTTTTCAGCAACAAACACACATAACTCTTCCTGGAACTGTTGAACTGGGACGCAAGCCTGTAGCTTGAATTCCCCAAGGCTGTCATCAATGGTAGCAGTAAAAAGCAGTAAAAACAGCTTGTGCTATATTAGACGCCATCACCATTCTCCTTGTAGACTACCTATGCTCAACTTCTTCTCTGCAAGCAGTGGTGAGCAGTATTTCCATTTTGCCTGAACGGCATATTTTCACAGAAATGTGGAAATCTTGCCAAAATCCATTGTAGTGAATTAACAAGGCAAAATCAGATATTATTTTAAATGTTTTACATTTTTTAGGGATTCAATGGGCTTGAATTTGCTTGTGGCAGTTAAGGATGATTGCCTCAAACATACTAGATCTATTTTTGTGCCTAAAAATGGGCTCCAATGCATAGCAATGGGGTGAGGGTAAGACCTTCTCAAGTTCATTTAACGCACACCTGAAGTGAAAGGCATATGAAGGTTGCCATTTTTATTTCCTTTTAAACTATACCAGTCGCCTGAGCAGTCCTGCTTATCTTCCTGGCTTCATTAGGATCTGAATCACACACCTGAAACAAGCATGTAGCTAATATAGTCTTCAGTTACAAGCATCTGATCTGCATGCCTATTCAGGGTCAATGGCTAAAAGTATTAGGGTAGGAACACACTAGGCAGAATTACATATGCGTTTTCCACTATGCGCAATCGAAAACGCATATGTGATTCTGCCTAGATTGTTGCTACTCGTAGAGGCAGAGGATCAGCAGGAGAGCCAGGAAATTCCAAGACAAAACATTTCCTGTGATAAAACTCGAGAGTAAAGGAGGTTGACTTCATTTGCACCCTGGCCACACGTATCCTAGTGCGCGTTCCTGACTTCCTGTATCCAGAAGCGCCTTGCACAGGCCCAGTAGGAGAAAATCTCCCGAAATGCCCGAACTATGCAAAGTGAAAGTGAGCCATGGTGTGGGACCAGAGCATCGGTGAGTGGCTGCATGTGAACAGGTTGGCTACAGGAGGCTGGCATAAGCCCCAGCTAAGTGAAACTTAATCAGTTTTCAGTTCCGCTTTATATGAAAAGCAGCTTTCCCATGTATACCAGCATCTCATCAACTAAAGCAAAGCAAAAGTATTGCTTAATCTGCACTGATATTCTGACGCCTTGTACACAACTAATTTTGATTGGCCAATCCCTTTACCACCTCCATGTAGTACGAGGGACAACAGATTTTAAATCCTAAAAGATTGTGTAGGTAGGCTTTCATACTACATGGAAGTGGGAAAATTGGGCAATCATTGGCCAATCAAAATTGGATGTGTGTACCCATCTTTAAATGGCCTGGACAAATTTCTTGGAGCCCCTAGAAAATATCATAGATACCTGCATTAGAGCAATTTTTCAAAATGTTGTTTTCTTTCATTTAGAGCATGTTTCCAATAGTGCCATCAGTCATTCAGCCTATTAAAATGAGGAAAGGTAGTCACTCTGCTGTTTGGTATCATCATGGGTCCCACACGGAACATGGATCTGTGTGTGTGTGTGTGTGTGTGTGTGTGTGTGTGTGTGTGTGTGTGTGTGTGTGTGTGTGTGTGTGTGTGTGTGTGTGTGTGTGTGTGTGTGTGTGTGTGTGTGTGTGTGTGTGTGTGTGTGTGTGTGTGTGTGTGTGTGTGTGTGTGAAACTTTATCTAAAAAATAAAAAACAAAGGTAATACTTCTAAGAAATGCCTTAGATTTTATTTCAGAAGTAGGATAAAAGAAGAAGAACAAGCAATTTTTTTAAAGGATTTTATTGTCAGAATATGAAACAAAAGGCAATGTATAGTGATACGGTAAAATAAGAAAAAGTTACTTTATCACCATAAAAATATCTACAATTATCTTTAAAATAATACATTCCCTATACAGGAAACTAAAAGAAAAGGATAATCTTAAAAGCATTTGGGCAGATTTAATAAAACCAGCGCAAGGAAAATTGGGGCAAATTTGGTCTAAACCATGTGCAGAAGTGGAGCAGCTTAGAGTAACCAATCAGAATCCTTGATCTGGAGCTCTGGTTCAGATTTTCTTGCCCTTCTTTTGATAATACATCTGTCCCAGTGTGTGTTGGTATTGGTTAGGTGGCTGAGCTCCACGTTAGCAGGCTCTGCCTTCATGTCAGATGAAAAGGTTAGTAAGGTTTGAGAGAGGAGAATATTTGACTTTTTATGTACATTATTTCTAAGTCTCACTTTTAGTACTGTACACATGTGAACAAGGAAAAACATTTTAATGGAGATTACATTGCAGGGCCCCAGAACATTTACAGAAGAGAATAAATAGTGTGAGCAGCCATCCCCCACCTAAATGATTGTAGTTGTGAATACAGAAACATGAGTGCATATGTACTTTTACCTATTCATATCAACAAAGCCTGCCAGGGCTTCTGGTTTGCAGAAAACTGCAGAAATCCATGTTTTGTGCCTATCATGACACTTCTCACTTGGGTAGGATAAGATCACATCCATACTGTATTGGCGAAAGCAGCCAAATCAAGCATGCTGGACCCAAGTTGTAATTTGCAAACTTTTTCTTTACTAAATGAGACACAATGGCCTCGATTCATAGAGCTGTGTGTGGTAAATGTAAAATGCTCGGTAAATCACCGAATTCAGTATTTTATACTCTGGTATGCTAATTCATAAAAATGTTTAGAGGTATCATAGAAGTTCGGTAATTTACCACTTGAATAGATAATATAGGTAGAAAAAAAACAACGTTTTGTAAGAAATAATACCTTTTAATGGCTAACTAATAGAGTTAAATGATGCAAGCTTTCTGGTATCTAGTCCCCTTCTTCAGGCATATTTCCAGATGTAAGCTTTTTTTTTTTTTATAATTTTTATAATTTTTTTTTAATTTTTATCCACTTCAATAGACAAATCTCAGTGCAGTGAGGGCATTACAATGCATCCCTACGTCCCTTTAGATGTGCATGCTGTGCTATACTGTTTGTTATACTGCCTCTGCTTGGCTCTTAATCTGTCTATCAGTCTATCTTAACATTTTATTAAATTGCCACAGCTTAAATGAACTTCTAGGAGATGTTACACATGCCATGCTTTGAAGATAAGTAACTAGTGTAGGGAAATCATCTAACAATAACAGAAGAGGTTAAACACTGCCAAAGGGCTGCAAGGGAAACTTCATTTGTTCCCTTTCTCTCTGCTCACTGTGTGTGTGTGTGTGTGTGTGTGTGTGTGTGTGTGTGTGTGTGTGTGTGTGTGTGTGTGTGTGTGTGTGTGTGTGTGTGTGTGTGTGTGTGTGTGTGTGTGTGTGTGTGTGTGTGTGTGTGTGTGGGGGGGGGGGGGGGTAGAAAAATGTGTTCCGCCCAAGAAGCCTGGGCTTCCTATCAGCATCCAATCAGCAGGACCTGAAGCAGACAGGAGCTGTTTCTATTGGCTTCTGCTTCTGTCAGTCATGGCTTATCCCCTCTGCTTGTGGTCTTCACACAGTCATTTCAGTCTCATATCGCCAGCCCAGAGCAGTCGGTAATTTTTCGGTTTGTTACCGCATGTTCTAACTTTTATGAATTGATATTTACTGACATTTGTGGATATTTACCTCACTGCTCGGTAACTTCAGTTTTTCATGTGGTAACAGCCTTTATGACTTGACATTTTCCTAAGTGCTCGGTAAAGTCAGCTGTTTTCAGCATTACCGCATGCAGTAATGCTTTATGAATCGAGGCCAATGTGTTCCTCTTTACACATGACCCAAAGTGGCTGGATAGTGTAATAGTTAAAGAGACACTGAAGTAGAAAAAAAATATGATATAATGAATTGGTTGTGTAGTACGGATAATTACTAGAATATTAAAAGCAAAAAAAATATTCTCATATTTTTATTTTCAGTTATACCGTTTTGTTTTTTTATAACATTGCATAATTCTCTAATATTTGCAGTTTACAAACTACTGAGCATTCTAAATGATTTTACAGAGCAGGCCAGTGAACTTTTGACATGCCCTCTGCAGAACAAAAAACAATACAATGACTGACATTTGAGATAACAAGCTTCAGAAGACAGAGCTCTCTGCGACTTTGAAAGTTGTGGAGATTATTGGCTCTTTTGCATAGATAACAACTGGAGTTTATTAACTCTTCCTGTACTGGAAACAATATAAGACTTATGTCTCTGCTCCTAATGTTTTATTTATTAGCTGTACTACACATACAAATCATTTTATCATTTTTTTTCGCTTCAGTGTCTCTCTACCTCTGACCCAGGCGACCTGGATTCAAATCTCAGCTCTTCCTGTTCAGTAAACCAGCACCTATTCAGTAAGGAGTCCTTGGCTAGACTCTATAACACTGCTACTGCCTACTGAGCATGCCCTTGTGGCTGCAACTCAAGTGCTTTGAGTCAGCCAAGAGAAAAGCGCAATATAAATGGTATTTTTCTTGTCAAAGTCCCAATAATTTCACTCGAACTAAATTCTGTATGCTGTTAATGGTCTAAAAGATAATTTTTTAAACTTACATCTTTCGCAGCACTTTACGCAGTACATAGTCATGTGTTAGCTGTCCACACAGGGGCCACAATGTACAGCGCCACGGAAGATGCTGGCGCTATATAAAACAATCATAATAATAATAATAATCCAGAAGCTGATTAACTTATGTGAGGTTTTTGGAATGTAAAAGAAATCTGGATTACCTGGAGGAAACCCGCGTAGACACGGGGAGAACATGCAAACTCTTGGTCTAGATCAGTGTTAAAGGAAGGGGAAAAACACCTTTTCATATCTCTAGCTTTAGGCAAAACAAAAAAATGGTAGTATCCTCTGGTAACCCCTCGTTAGCAGCCTATTATCATGGTATAGGCCCACAGGATGGTGCAGATGTGCATTTGGTTTGTCCAAGTGCCTTACACTATATTGAAGGACCAATATTGGCATTTTACAGTTGTGCCCTGTTTTTCTTTCCATTGCTTTCCTTGGGGATCTTCTTTGTTTTGCAAAGGACTGATGAAGGGGCGATATTGACCCAAAATGGACTAGTGTCGTTGCCTGAATTTCTACACAAAGTGTGCAATATAATTCTTGTTCAAAATTGTCAAGATTGTATGATTCCTCTTGGAAGGATTAACTTTGTGACTTATATAGAATTTTTTTTACTGGAGTGTTTTGTATTTTTGATATACTGTAATAAAGATATTAATACTTTTTGTGGTTTCTTGTGGTCTTTATCGTCCTATCAACATATAAGTGCCCTCTAAAGTGACAGGTTCATTTAAAAAAAAGAAGAAATCTCAAATTGTGATGTACCTCAATGTCCTCTCAATCCTGGCAAAACATTTCAGGTTTACATGAGATTTCCAAGAAAGGCATGGTCATGAAAGTGGTAGATAGAAAATCCTGCCAAATAAGAAGTAATTGGGTAAAATGTCATGTTATTGTGAATAAATTCCCCTCTACTGTGCATCACTTTACAGTCTGTAAAGGATAAGAATCAGCAGCATTAGGTGACGTTTCCTACTAATACAGCAGCCATTAAATCCCTTTTTCCTATAAGACAAGCTTCAAACATCTATTGCTATATTAGGCAAGCCTTGAAAGGAAAACACTAGCTGTGCCAATTAAATGTAAGTTACCAGATTCAACAAATCACTTTCAATGAACTCAAAGACTCCTAGCAGTGAATCATTCCGAGCGCATTAGGCCACAGATGCAAGGAGAATCCAACACTGAAAATACACTCAGAATACAGGTTACAGGTATTCCTCTCTGGTGTTGCACTCTAAATACATTTCTTTTCCCTAGGCTCAAGCAGCGGCAGGAAAAGATTGTCCTGTATATTTTATTAAATGTTTGTTCCACTGATATTTTGACAAAAATATGCTTCGATTAACCACTTCACCTCCCGGAGTTTTTCTCTTAAAAACCAGAGCAATTTTTGCATTTCAGCACTTAGTTCATTTATCTTGCAAAACTTTTATTTGGGTATTTATGGGAGAGTGTGGGAGGTAAGGAGTTAATTTTAAATTATGCGTAGGTCTTTTTATTGAAATACATGTATGTAGGTGTAGTAACTATTTGGCCACAAGCTATCCTACACAATTTCTTCCTGCTGCGTACTAATAGTACGTGAGCAGGAAGTAATGTGTGGATGTGTGACTTCGGTAGTTACAATGACCCCAGGCATGTCATTGATACACAGGGATTTAGATTAACCTCCTTGCCGGTTATCCCGAGCTCAGCTTGGGGTAACCTGCGCAGGAGGATTTCTCAGGCTCCGCTGGGCCGATTTTCACAATTTTTTTTTATTGCACGCAGCTGGCACTTTGCTAGCTGTGTGCATATCCCGCTCGCCGCCGCTCACCGCCGATTTACCGCTACCCGCCGCGCCGCCCCCCTCCAGACCCCTTGCGCAGCCTGGCCAATCAGTGCCAGGCAGCGCTGAGTGGTGGATCGGGATTCCCTCTGACGTCCCGACGTCCATGACGTCAGTGACGTCATCCCACCCCGTCGCCATGGCGACGGGGAAGCCAAGCAGGAAATCTTGGGATTTCCTGCTTGCAAAGATCGCCGGCGGCGATCGAAGTATATAGGAGGATGCCGCTTGTCAGCGGCTATCATGTAGCTAGCACTAGGCTAGCTACATGAATTTAAAAAAAAAAAAGTGCTGCGCCGCCCCCTTGCCGACAGAATTGGAACGGCAAGGGGGTTAATGAACTGCATTCCCATCCATTCATCTCTCCTTTAACTATCGGCGGTGAGAAGGAGTACGGGAACGAGTGGGAGAGCACAGCAGTAAGGGACAAGTATCTACGTCCCTGAGAGCTGTAGAGGGATTTTGCAGGGATGTAGATATTTGGCCCGGGGGAAAGGAAGTGGTTAAAGAAGAGTAGATGAGAAGAGTGACAAGGTGGCATGTGAAAAAACACAGAGAAGCCCAAGACTCCTTCCAAATTATAGTATGACCTAGAAGATTTTTAAAAGCTGAACTGTAAACCACTTGAAAATAAACCCAGAGTAGCTCTGCCTTTATTTCTGCAAAATGTTCAAATTTAAGAAATCCATTATTACCTTAAAGTGGAATTATACTCAGAAAAGATATACACTTTCAGTTACGACTCATAGGTACATAAAAGAACATTTAAAAACAGTCCAAAGCATTCCCTGTGTGTAGAAACATTTACTTTCCCTGCAGACAGCAGTACAGAATAAAAGGTGAATTCCGCTCAAGCGGAGAGCAGAGAGCAGTACTGGCTTGCTTATCTCTAGCTAATCAGCCAGGAAACAAGCCTTAAATTTTTTTTTATCTACCTAAGATTAGCTACTGAAATTTTAGTTTTCAGATTTCAGGTTCAGCAAGAAACACAGGAGAATCTTGTATTTGTTTTCAACTTCCCAGTTTCAGAATCACGTGCAGGCTCAGAGCTCATATGCTTTCATACATCCACATCACTGTTGCCATCTTCAGCAAAACTGATCACATGGAAGGGTCTGAGCAAAGCAGTGTTATAACTAAAGGAGTCCAACAACAAAAATAAGCAGGTACTACTGTGGGTGAGTTGTTTTCTCACACACCTGAGGAAGGGCAATGTCCGAAACATGTTGTGTGTTCTGCATACTCTGTAACTGTATGTTGCTAATACAGCTTACCTGAAAGAGCCTTCTGTGTGCCATCTCCAATTGTTTGTCCTGAGTTGTTTCTACGAGGCTGCACTATAACTCTGCACTCTGCAGTGGAGGGGGAAGCATAGAGGGGGGCCCGAAGAAAGGGAGAAGCTGGGCCCCCCTCCTGTGGCTGAGTCCCAGTGTGCTCGTGGCTTCCCCCTCCATCACCTATGCTGGGGGCACAAATACCTGACTACCTATACTGGGGGCACCTATACCTGGGTAACCGAAACTGAGGACACCTTTACCTGGCTACCTATAGTGGTTGCACCTATAGCTAGGTAACCTATGCTGGGGCACCTATATCTGGCTACATGTACTGGGGGCTCCTATACCTGGTTACCTATATTGGGGCACTTATACCTGGCTACATATATTGTGGCACCTATGCCTGACTAACCTATATTGGGGCACTTATACCTGGCTAAGCTATACTGAGGCATACGAGAGATAACGGCGCCGGAGACTTGGGCGCAGGACACAGCCGGTATATGGCTGATCCTGCTGCCGCACAAGTCCGGGCCATGTTAATTACTATTCCCCCTCCAGGCCGCCATAGATAGTGGGGAATTATTGTTTTAAAAGCAACTTCAGCTCCATCTTCTGACGGGGCTGAAGTTACTCTCTGTGCCTGCTATAGCCGTAGTTCCTATTACGGCCTATGGTGGCGCCGGCTGTGCCCAAGTCTCCTGCGCTGCTGCGCCCAAGTCTCCAGCGCTGGATTCAGCGTGTTCGATACTGGGGCACCTATTACTGGCTAACCTATACTGGGGCACCTATACCTGGCTATCTATACTGGGGGGCTTAAGACTGCATCGCAAATAACATTCTAATTTTCAGGATGTAGGTACATATAGTAGTAGTCCTACTCTGAAATTATATGATGTTCCATTCTGTTTTCCAGTACAGCAAGAGAGAAAAAACTTGAGTTATCTATATCTAGGCTAACCTATAGTGGGGCACCTATACTAGGGTCACCTATATCTGGCTACCTATCTTGTGGGCACCTATAACTGGATAACCTATACTGGGGCACCTATACCTAGCTAACCTATACTGGTGCACGTATACCTAGCTAACCTATACTGGTGCACGTATACCTAGCTAACCTATACTGGGGCACCTATACCTGGCTACCTATACTGGGGACACCTATACCTGGATACCTATACTGAGATCACCTATACCTGGCTATCTATACTGGGCCTGGGGACCTTAATACTGCTTTGCAAATAATGTTCTCATGTTAAGGGGTTAGGTACATATAATAGTAGTTCTACTACAAAATTATATGACGTTCCTTTCTGTTTTCCAGTACAGCAAGAGAGAAAAAACTTGAGTTATCTATGCAAAAGAGCTTGTTGAACACCTTGTTGATTTCTGACTGGTTTCTTGATAAGTAAATAGAAGCCAATAGGCTATTATCTGTCAGGGGCAGGGCAGATAATACGATTTTAGTGCAGGAAAGTTCAAAGGGTAATTTATTTTGTTTTTTATTCCGCTTAACAAGGCAGAGTGTGGACTGCAAAACAGCAGCTGTGACAGCAGGGATACAATTTTAAAAAGGAACCCATTAAATTAAGAACTTTAGCAACTAAAGCTAACCACCTCCTATCCATTCTTCTCCTAATCTAGGCTTAAAGCTAATCAATAACCCTAAAAGATGCTCATGCTCTATCATGTTCAGTCATGGGCATTTCAGCTACAAAATCAGCAAATGCCCAGCATAACAATTAACCCCACAAAACAAAAAGTGTGACAAGCGTTTTGGCTGCTACGGTAAGTACCTGAAGACTGGTACTACAAATAAATGTAAAAGTTAAACATAATATGAGAGGCAAAGGGACAGAGCACCTTAGAGATTAGCACAGAAAGGAGTTTATAGCAATAAAATACAAAAGAATCACAAAGTATGTACAATAAGCACCATGCAGATCGTGCAAAAAAGACTTGCTTGACTATACCAAATTATACACAAAAATATTATATGGAAATATGACTGAATACAGTTACTGAAAAATTAATTCCATATTCTAAAGAAAAGTTACTGAAGATAACAGCTAAACTGAGAATAAAAAACTGTATGACAAAACTGTGTTATTTAGGCGATAACCTGTGCTTGGCTGTCACGTCTGCCAGTGAGTGTGATAGGACAATCACAATATCTCTCTCTCTCTATGGTTTAACTGAAAAAGCAGCAGAAAGAAACAATGGAAACATTTAATCTTCTTAGTGTCTACAAAATGCTTTTCCCAACTCCTGCCTACTAATGAGCAGGATAAAGTGAGTGCTTTCGAGCAATGGCTAATATCTATCGCTCTGCATCACAGTTCCTACCCTCTCCTTTCACTTAATGCACATAGAATGACCCTAGCCTAACACTCATATGCCTTATGCTAGGTACACACCATACAATTTTCTTGCAGATTTACTTGCCAGATCGATTATTTCCAACATGTCCGATCTGAATTTTTTGATTTTCAGATCATTTTTTCTGATTGATTTCCATTCACTTCTCTGGAAATCGATCGGAAAATTGATCTGAAAATCGATTGTAAAAACGAAAAATCTATGGATATTCAGATCGGACATGTTGGAAATAATCGATCTGGCAGGTAAATGTGCTAGAAAATTGTATGGTGTGTACCAAGCATTAGGGGCCTTTTCCACTATCAGTGTTTTGTGATCTGAACCCAATCGGAAGCTGATCACAAAATGCAAGATACAAAAACCTAAAGGAAACTGCTATGTTATTTTTTCCGTGATTCAGCAATTCCCAGGCAGGGCAGCCAGGCAAATGGTGTTGCTTAGAAGGAAATAAATATGGCAGCCTCCATATCACTCTCACCTCTGGTTCACTTTAAGGCTAGTATTAGGCTGTGGCAAAACATCAGGTTTCAGCATTTGGGAGGAAAAGGTTAGCAGCAAAAAATAAGATTATGGTTATGAGAGAGGAAGTTTGGTAGTTAGTGTTATCAAAATGTTGGAAGATTAGGGGTAGGCATATAGTAGGTCAGATGAGGTAGGGTATGGCTAGGGAGGATAGTCAGGGTAACCCTGGGCTTGTTTCGCTAAGACAAATAGCATGCCTTATCAGAGATAACACACCTTATCAAAGTTAACATGCCTTATTAGAGTAGCATAGCGAACTTATGCCTGCTAATTGGCAATGACGAGAGCTCCACTCATCATGCCCTGAGCCCCTGCGGGTTCGTAGTGCTCGCTATGCTACTCTGATAAGGTGTGTTAACGTTGATAAGGCAAGCTAACTTTGATAAGGCATGCTATTTGTCTTAGTGAATCAAGCCCTATATCTCATATGTGCAGTACCCCTTAGTTCAGTGGTCTCCAGAGCATGGAAACAGACTTAGCAGTGTGCAGCAACAAAATGTCAACTTCTTAAGCTATGTACACACCACCCAAAGGGTCCAGCAAAGTCTCCTTGACAACGATCATTAAGCGATGCCTCTTCCTGGTCACAACCTCACACGACTACTTATCGGCCGTGAACGGGAAGTAAGCGGTCGTGCTACTTTGCACAGAGTCGTCAGGGATCTTAACGATCCGATCCGCCATGTCCATCGCTTAACAATGCACAATCACCGCGCGGAGGGGGGGTCAACATTGTTTAACATGATTATGTTAACCTCAGTACTGGTGTGCAAAGTACAATGATTATGTTAAACTATGTTCCCCGACGTCAGGTAACATCGCCACAAATATTGCCTTGTGGGTACGAGGCTGTAGGCTGCCTATCATTCGATCTCCTACTGAAACAATATATATTGTAATGATGCATTGGAGCAATTTTCATTCAATAGAGAATGCAGTCCATGTGTGCATTTACTTTTCCTAAAAGAAAAACCACAAGATAAAATGGCAGAAAAACTCATAGCACTTCAGTGTAATGAGGGATAATATAATAGGGGTAGAGAGATATTTTGGCGTTTTCAAATTATCTTATTCAATCACAGTAATATTTCTCGGTGGCAGTGCATATGACAGCTAATTCCATGAAATATCAGATCATTTCATATAGTGCTAAAATGCAAAATTAAAACTGCTTAGAAATTGAAGGTTAATCAAACAATTTCAATTTCCGGGAAGGATAGAAAAGAAATATCCTCTAGCTTCTTGGTAATCCTCATGTCAGTGATAATATCTGCAATGATTCCGGAGGAATATAAGGCATCACCTAATTTGTCATTTTTTATTAACACAATCTGATCCCCAGAATATAATTTATATTATATGTGTAAAAAGTAAAATAAATAGGTGTTATTTTAAAGGGAATTTATCGTGGAAGAACGTATCTAGAAGCAGTCCAATGAATGTTAGTAGTAATACTTTTATGATTGTACTTGGTACTGTAGATCTGTAGTTGGGCAGCATGATGGCCTAGTGGTTAGTGATCTCGCCTTGCTGCGATGGGTCCCCAGTTTGAATCCGAGCCAGCGCTCTATGTGCACGGAGTTTGTATGTTCTCGCTGTGTCTGTGTGGATTTCCTCCAACATCCCCAAAACATACAGGTAAGTTAATTGGCTTTTACCTAAAAATCGGCCCTAGTCTACATAACAGACACTACACAATACATACATAGAAATGTGACTATGGTAGGCATTAGACTGTGAGTTAAGTGACAAGACAACGATATATACTGTGCAGTGCTGCATAAGATGTCGGTGCTATATAAATACTAAATAATAATAATAATAATAAAATAATAATAATCTGCTGAAAGGCAGCCATGTAACATGACAGTGTCATTTAATAGGAAATATTTTTGGAATTAGGATGAATAAGGACTGTAGATTGATATTAGTGGTGTCAAAAAAGAAGAAAAAGTAGTTCCCTAACAAACCGCACCACTCAAACATATATTCAAATATAATTAACCTTTATTGAGTACAAAAGATGTTAAAAACACTAAAAACAATAGACTATGGGGCACATAGTACTATACATCATTAAATATATCCACAATATTGCATAATTCCACAAAGCCTATATAACTCCTCCTCTATGTAGTAAATAGCAGAATGCTACCATATAACAATCATGTGTATGAATAGAGTCAAAAGACCCCCAGCAATTGACAGCCACATACATGTAAAGCAGTAACATGTGTAAAAAACTGGTTTTATAAAGTGCAAAGTGCCATCAAAAAGTAATGTGGTATAGATACCATCCAATAAGTCAAAGTATGAAGCCACCGTGCGGAAATGAGAAAACAGTAATCAGTGCAGAGTGCTGTAAGAAAGAGATAAGAGGCTGCAGCTTACCGAGGATAAGGAGGGAGGGGCAGGGAAGGATGGTGTGCCCCTCAACGCCGTCGCGATTCGCTGCCTACAATGCGCAGCTTTGACGAAGCTGCGCATTGTAGGCAGCGAATCGCGACGGTGTTGAGGGGCACACCATCCTTATCTGCCCATCCCTCCTTACCTTACCCCACTAAGGGGGGGGGGGTCAAGTCTAATGACACCCCACCCCCAAAATGCCTAATTTGTAGCAAAAAAAAAAAAGAGATGTAGATCATTTTGGTGTGATAGGTAGTGATAAAGTTGTTGGCAAATGAAAGGGAGGAGCGCTGATGGGTGAAAAATGCTCTGGTCTGTTAGGGTAAAAACCCCTTAGTGGAGAAGTGGTTAAGAAAAAAAAGGCAACCGTGTGTATTGAAATGCCTCTTTTATTACTATGCCGTTCCAAACTGAACCTTAAACTCTTGATAGTGGTCCTTTAATAACACTTTAATTTTGTGTAACTGCTATGCTCATGCCAAAACTGCTGTGTCTTCTGAAACTGTTCCATTTTTTTGTATCTTCCAATTATGGTAATCTACCTCCACTATAATAGATATTCGAATCACCTCAGTTTCCATAATCCTTTTGATGTTGCAGCAAATCTGTTCATCATTATCACCCTCTTAATTTACCTGTATAATAACATAGCATGGCCCACATGCAATGAACTCTTTCTCCTGAGTTTTCTCCTAGATGATATTTTCACACCTCGCCATAAAATTCCTTTTAAGCAATCAGCAGGCAAGAAAATAATGTAAAAATAATTTTAACAGTACTTTTTCACCAATTTTTGGGTACTTTTTCAATTGTAAAATGCTGAAAAATTATTTTAAAGAGAAGATGAAAATAATCTGCAAGTAGATAACTTAGGAGAAAAATTTAATTGCATAAGTTAAAAACAATAAAAAAAGATGAAGAATTTAAATAACATTTTAACTTATATTCACTCAGGGATGGTCGTAGTCAGCCAACTTCGCTACGCTGGAACTACGCGTAGTTTTACGCAATTACGCTTTGCCAAACTACGGCTTCGAAATAAAAGATTCTCTTTGTATGCATTTAGTAGACTACGCGTTAAAATACGCAATTACGCGTAGTGCGAAGCGTATTGTATGCGGCCGCTTATGCCATTATGCGGAAAAATGTACGCATTAATTCCTCTGTTAATGCTTGAACCAGGAACTCTTCTATGCTTACATTCCCATTTCCAATGCGTAATTTTGTAAGCATACAATCGTACACGGAAAGATAGGCACGAATAACCAATTCGTACTTTACGTCGCAATACACATGTTGATTACGCATAGGGGGCGTAAACTACGCATAGCGGTACTTCACTACGCGTAAATTCATAAGCATAGATTTGAAACTTCGTCTACGAACTACGATGCTTAGATGCGAACTACGATGCGTAAATTTGCACTGGCGTAGTTTCTGCTCATCCCTGTATTCACTGCCTTTTTCGCTTGCAATGTGCTGAAAAATGATCTTATAGTCTAGATAATATAAAATAACGAGAGGTAATGTTTAGAGAATGTTTAGTGCATCAGGACCATTGTTTCTTATGAATCTTATAAATCATTTTTATTCATGATACCTGTTTGAATGAACAGTGAACTTGGGTATGAATTAAATAACATTTGCAATTGTTGTGCAACATCACATGCAAATTTTTCTTTGCCACTGTTTGAGTAAGCACAGTATCTACCAGGGAAGTAATGTTCAGTATATCGGCATATAAAGCATGAAAAAATCATGGTTTCTAAAGTCAACAAACATCCTTAGGGCACTGGTTATCTAACGCATGTATGTACTCTATCCTGCCTACTCTTACGGCATTATCAATTTAGCTAAAGCAACAAAGCAGATGTACGATTTAACAAGCAAAGGATCAAGTAGCTTTGTACTGCATTGCCAGCATTATTAAAAGTAAAGAGCATGTCTCTTGACCCAGAGGGAAAAAAGCTTTTATGCTTATGCAATAAAAAAAAATCTAATTTTCCTTTTTGTGAAAACTCACATCCAGGGAGCTGTTTTTATAATGTAGAGTATGCCTTATTATATGCAACATGAGCCATATTAGAGATGGATTTCTGAATCTCATGAATTCAGACTGTTTGTAGCTGTTCAAAGATAATTCCAGGCCATGGAATAGAATTCTTAAGTACACCACAATATGTGAATTTATTTTTAAGTTGAATAATTAAGCACAGATGACATAATTTCATCAACTAATTGCCCCATGTGTCAAACAGTTATAAAGACACCACACTTATTTATAGAATGGAAACACAACAGGGTGCTTAACTAAAGGAGATCTGCAAAGAAGATAAGTCAATTTACATTGATATGGACTGACATTGTACATTACTTTTTTGTACTTAAATGTTATTAAAAATGATGTTTCTGCTACCCTTACCAAGTGACTATATTTATTTACAGCCATAAATATACCAATTTAAAAAATTCTTAATAGCCATTCACTAAATTCTGTTTATTTTTTGTTTTTGTTGTTGTTGTCTTTTTCTTAATTTTTTAAACATTTTTATTGAATTTTTCATTATAGTGCATATAACATTCCATTGACATAACCCTATAAACGGGTATTGTATGTTACCTTTAAAAGTAACAATTACTGCAAAAAGGTTTAAAGAGACTCTGAGATGAAGAAAGTGGCTGCTTTTTACTTACCCGGGGCTTTCTCCAGCCCCATAAGCATGGATGCGTCCCTCGCCATCCTCCCGCGTGCCTCCCGCAGTCCGTCCGGAATCCTCCATTCAGCCTCAATCAAACCGCGGTACGTGGCTCAGTCGGGCTCAGTCTGACTGAGTGACGTCAGACGGAGTCTTCTGCTCATGCGCAGAAGGCCCCCTGCTGATGTCAATGAGCTGCATACCGGAGAAGATTGCGGCTTAACGGAGGACAGCAGAATGATGGGGAGGGACACATCCATGCTTATGGGGCTGGAGAAAGCCCTGGGTAAATAAAAAAAAGTCCCCTTTCTTCATCTCTGGGCCTCTTTAAGCAATATATATTAACAGACAAATAGTACAAAACCAGTCATCTGCCTATATCTTTCTCATATGTTCTAAATATACAATAAAGAATGGTGTATGGTATGCACTGTGGGGAGTTGTCCTTCCTGTTAGCGTGGCCTCTCATGACCTCTCATGGATGAATGTGAATAAGAGCATGAAATAGGATCTATGATGTCCCACATTATAAACATTTTATAAATGAGACATAGATATTAAACCTAAAGAACCAAGGCCACATACAAACAGTTGATGATTTGAAAAAGGATTCCACATTAATAATTTAGAATTCTTCATATATTTATGTATTAGAATTCTCTGCCTTTCAAACAAATTAACTTTACCCAGACACTTGAGATAGAAAGAATTACTGTATGGTATGATGGACTAATCCTCAAAAGAAGATTATATCTTTGTGAATATACAGTAGTTCTTCCAAACTTAGGCCCCGTTCACACTTGCGTTTCTCTGCCAAACGGACCGGATGACCTGACCGGATCCAGATTGGAACCGTACGGTTCTGATCCGGATGCGATCCGGATCCGGTCAGGTTGCATCAGGTGTATATCAGGATGCGATCCAGATCCGTTTGGCAATAGAGAGTAGAAATAAATAAAAATTTTGGGGTCTGGGAGGTCAGCAGAAGGTACACCTGTGGAATCAGGTCCTCCGCTGTATAGGCCTCACCTCCACCTCCGACATACTGCCAACAGCTCCAGCACGTTAAAAGTCACTGCTGCTCCACTCCAAAATGCTTGCCCATGTGTCCCCATCCAAAATCGCCACTAGAATACGCATAGGAAGTGGGGTAGAACGTCAGGTGTTTGTAGCCAGTGTGTTCTGTGCTTCCGTTTCCCATTGGTTTTCTGTTTCCGGATGGTGCAGTCAGGCTCCGGTCCGGGTGCGTGGGCTGGATGAGCCGGACCAAAAAATAGCGCATGTTGGAAAAGTGTCCGGAGTCCGGATCCGGTCTGGCTCCGTACTGTACGGAACGGAAGCGTGTGAATGTCCGCATAGCCTTTGCATTGCTATGCGGAACGTACGTTCCGTTTGTACAGTATACGGTCCGGATCCGATCAGGCGGATCCGGACAGGGAACGCTAATGTGAACCGGGCCTTACACATAACTCAAACTGTTCAAGCATCTAGAGTAATTACAAAATACTTCCACTGCGTCTCTCTTTGGGAGAGACATTAAAAAAAATATCTAAATTGGTATCTAACTCTTAATAGATTGTCCACTTTCTCCTCTCATCATACATATTATTACTGGAGCGTGAGGATAGTCAATGAGTTGCAAAAATTTCCAAGTAAATGCATGATTATGCAAACTATGTATGCACATTGATGCAGATTGAAAAAAGATTAATTGAATCTCACCAAAGTGGAATTCGATTGGTCCATTTTCTAGCTACAGAAATGTGCATACAAAATTTGCTTAATCCTGCATCTACTCAAAATTATTTAAATCTCACTAAGCATCCCTACTTTTAAAGATGCAATAAAACAGGTACGTTATTGTGAAACATTCCTGACTGGCTAGATACAGTATGTACAGTAACTATTTAAAATTGTTTGCTAGGTAGCTTTTCCCAGGACTCGGTTATTAAGGATTAAAACTGGTCTGCACAATCAATAGACCATAGACACCAGTGGATTTAGATGTGTGTTTGGCTTTAACCCTCTGGGCAATACAATTGCATCGCCCAGGAGGGGGCGCAGCACTTTTTTTTATTTTTATTTTTTTTAAATCATGTCGCGAGCCCTGGGCAGGCTGCGCAGCGGGCATCCCCCCACCCACTCCGATCACCTTCGGCGATCAGAGTAAGCAGGAAATCCCGTTCAGAACGGGATTTCCTGCTGGGCTTCCCCGGTCACCATGGCGACGGGGCGGGATGACGTCACCGACGTCATGGACATCGGCACATCAGAGGGAGTCCCGATCCACCCCTCAGCGCTGCCTGGCACTGATTGGCCAGGCTGCGCAAGGGGTCGGGGGGGGGCTGCGCGGCACGGCGGGTAGCGGCGGATCGGCGGTGGAGCGGCGGTGATCGGAAGTTACACGCAGCTAGCAAATTGCTAGCTGCGTGTAACAAAAAAAAATTATACAAATCGGCCCACCAGGGCCTGAGAAATCCTCCTGCGCGATATCGCCCAGGAGGTTAATGGACATAAATTATTTGCATATTAATCAGTGGTGCTTCATGGGAGACCTTCTTGCTCACATAAAGCTTGAATAATTGCAAATACTTCCATTTTAAAGAGTACCAGTGAGCAAAAGATAAGAAAGAAAAAAAGTAAAATATAAATGCTTACCTCAGTAGATGGAAGCTTCTGGATCTTCCAGATCCTCCTCAACTCCTTTGATCCAGTGCTGAGAGTGAACATATTCAACAAGAAATAGTCAAATTAGTTGTTGTGGCTGCGCTACCATCTGGCTTCTTCCTCTGTGCACCAGTGGCTTCGTGCTACTGTGCAGGTGTGGACCATACTGGCACATGTGCAGTACGGCTAAACTTGTAGATGAACAGGAGTGCAGCTGCACAGAAGAGGAGGGTCCTTGTCAGCAATGGTGGGCTATAAAAGGATGTTGAGAAGCCTCTCAATCATCCAGAGACTTCCCACTATTTAGGTACTTAGGTTTATTTAAAAAAAATACTTTGTACTTAGCATAGTTTTTAAGAAAGGATGTTTTTTTTTAGTTCTTTTGGATCCCTAACAAACTTCCTGATTCTTAATAGGTCCAACCTCAAACGATCATATTAATTCTTGCTGTGCATTGATGAGGACCAACCAGTATGAAATAGCTTTATGCATTTTGCAAAGTGAGTAGTTAAAAAATAGTAGAGAAATCAAGAAATAATTGATATTCGCCATGTAATCCGTTCATGTTGTTTGATCCACAATGAGCCTGCCCATCAAGATCTTTACTACTGGCAGACAAGGAAAAAACTAGACAGCACCAACTGCCCTTATCTATAACCACACCCACTAACAATATGATAGGCTAAACGGTTGAGGTTTTTTTTTTTTATAGATATACCTATGCGTAGAGAGAGATACTGGTTGCTTGGCCATTATTTTCCACAATGCAAGAAAGTTCACAGAAAGGAAACTGTCATGACCATGTTAATGACATCACCCTGTGAGAGGAGTTTCACCACAATCAGCACAATCATACAGACTCCACCTGATGATCTATTTAAGAAAAGGTAAAGATTTGTCATGGGAAAGGGGGTGTCAGATACTGATTGGGATGGAGGTCAATCCTTGGTTAAAGTTCCTCTGTAAGGTGCCCATTAATAGTACAATCTCTCGAATAGTCAACCATATCGGGTACCAGTAATGGTGCCGAGCAACGACGAACAATCGTTCTATTGATCGTTCTGTTGATCCAAATTTCAGAATGATTGTTTTAATCAAATAATTGCAAATACCTTTTGTTTTAAGAAGGCAAATTTCTTTTTTTAATAGAGACGGTGTCTGTGTTGCTAGTTCTAAAGCTGCAGATTTTTGGTTTCTGAGTGGCAAATTATTGCAGCCTACTGACAAAAAGGCTCCTTAGTCTTGTAGTTCTTGCCTCAGTAGTTATTTTTTTACAAGGTCCTGTTACAGTGACAAAGATTTTTGACCCGTGTAGCCATTTGTAAGATAAATGTGGTTATGGTGTAAAAGAAAATGAAATCTTTGACATGTTACTGCTTGTGTGGGTTTAAGACAACACAGTACCCATTAAACATAATGCTGATTTATCTAATGCCAAATCCTCCAAATCTTTTGATTACAAAACGGATTCCAGATAATATGAAGGTGTCTTTAGAATACCTTGTAAACATTACTGCAGCTCACAGTCACAAGAATAAATAGACATGCAGCCTGATCAGGGTTGCCAACCTAATGTTTAATTTTTCAAGGACAAAAAGTCTAAAAAATCTGAACACCCAAAATTTTGGATGGACACCAGGGTGGATTCAGAAGCCCACTTTAAAGTGAACCTCCAGACTAAAAATCTACTTAACAGCACTGAAAAGGCTTGGTGTTTCTTTAACAGTTTCACAGCATCAGAACTTTGTTTTTCTTACCCAAGCTTTATTTTTAGCTGCACAGAAGAAAACTGCCCGGGCATTTTTCCCCTGATGCTGTGCAAAGCATGATGGGATTTCTGATGTTGTTCTCCTTCTGCTGTTTTGGTGCTGTTTTTTTTTTTTTAATTTGAGATTTGAAGCCTAGGGTGTACAGCTGGGAGCAGGGCCGGCCCTAGACTTTCTGCCGCCTGAGGAAAAAAAATGATTTCCGCCGCCCCCCCCCCCCCTCCGTGGACCACCGCCGCCGAGCTGGAGGGGTATCGGGCAGGACGGGGGTATTGGGCCTAGCGGCGGGGGTATTGGGCCTAGTGCGCTGCACTGACGTCCCTTCCTGCAGCGCCGTCCACTTACCATACAGTGGGCGGCGTTGCAGGAAGTGACGTCAGTGGAGCGCACGCTGGATCGAGCGAGGAAGAGGTGAGTCCTCCCCGCCCACTGCCTCTTCTTATCTATTTAAGGCTGGAGGGGAGTGGAGGACGGGGGCCCCAGGCGAGGGAGGGGGGGTTCGACCCCCCTCCCCGCCGCTAGGCCCAATACCCCCGTCCTGCCCGCTACCCCTCCAGCTGGGCGGCCGGCTCCCCGCACCCACCGATGGGCGGATGCCGCCCCTAGAAATTTGCCGCCTGAGGCAAAAGTTTCACCCCGCCTCATGAGCGGGCCGGCCCTGGCTGGGAGGGGTGATCAGGACACAGGGCAGTTGGAACTGTGTCTCATGCTCCCTGTCACCTCCTATCAACCAAAAAGATGTCTGCCCCCACGAAAAAGATGTCTGCCCCCATGAAATCACAAACATTTGCCTGTTCTTTTAAAACAGGGTGGGAAAGAGATTATATTACCTATCTTTTTTAATCAACATAACTAATGTAACTTAATGACAGTATGTTTGTTGAAGCTGAAGTTCCCCTTTAAAGGAGTTTTAAGGAGTTGTAAGTTAGGTTAATCACCTTTTTTGACATTTTTTTAAACCAAAATATTGACTGCAGCAGGCTATTTTATACCTATCTGGCATTATCAATTAGCAGCCTCTTTTAAACCATGTGCAAATAAATTAAAAAATAGCAAAAAAGGGGGCTCCACAGATTATTTCACATTCTTCTATGGTAACCTACAGCTGTCAGGATGAAATGTAATACTTCTTTATACTGTAAACAATTACCTGACTGAAATCCTAGCAGGGTACTGCAGTAGTGAACATAAAAAATGCAAGGTGATTTGCTTGTGTGCAAAAGATAGTCTGTATGTAATAAGGTGCGGGATGATACAGGTGGACACAGAGCTGTCTACAAGCAAAGTAAAGTGTTTAGGCTGAGGAGGAAGTAAGGAGAAATAAGATCATCATGGGGGGAAATTAAATACTATAGAATGCTGTTGGAATGCATATGCATAACAGAATGGGCACTAATCATGGTTTAGACAGGAGGAACAGGTCCATACCCTTTCACACATGTATGGTGTGTACAATGGCATTACTTCTCTTTCTCTGTTAGTTTAACAATGCAGAGTGTGGATTCTAAACAGCAGCTATGACAGTCTGATGTAATTCTAAAATTTAAGCCATTAAACCAAGTCATTTCCATGTACTAATGTACCATTTATCATTACTACTGCACACAGAACTCATTATCTCATAAGGTTATTTTCACTTCAAGTTCACTTTAAAGGATGGAAATAAAGTTGAAAGAAACAGTGTAAATTGTGAGAAAAGTCATAACCTGTATTTAAAGTATACCTACCAACAATGTTACTCCCACCACTATACAATCAAATAGGCATCCCCAGGATGAAGATAATCAGCTGTTTTAAGTGGTCCTGCAAAAACAGTCCAATTCTTCTTGCAGTTAAAGTGTTGGAATAATATTACAAAATAGCAAGCATAGCTAAATAGAGATGATCTATATGATGCAAATAATTCCAGTTTGCATGCAAATATCACTCAACATATTTGCAGCTTAGAAATGGTCCAATAAGAATCAGCAGAAAGTAAATGTGATTGGCCCAGTCCCAAGCTGCATATAATTTGCATCCAACGCAGATACAAGGGATGTAAACTTTTTCAATCTAACAGCCAACAATTTCAGTTTAGCTTTTACTTGATCAGCATTAAGAAAGTCTCAAAATAAGTTCAACCAACAGACTCATTGAAATTCTATTGCTTTCCTATTAATTGCTGTGGATTGTTGCCAGGTTTCAGAAGTTTGAGCAATCGCTACCGCAAAATGAATTCCTTTACTCTGCACAGTGTTGTTTTGTTCTGTTCTTAAACAGCTAAATAATTCAAAGTAATTGTCTTTTCTATATGGAGATTATGATATTGAAATTGGGATGAAAGTAAGATATATCATGGTGCCACTGGAAATACTGCCACGCTGTACAACATCTCTGCAAAAAGAACACAATTGGAATTTCGCTGCTGATCCATTTATCTCTAGAATCTGCTTGGCGAATCATAATTCTGAAATAAGTGGGGTTCTTTCTAAAAGTTCCCCCTACATCTTCTCTCCATGTCCCCATTGCAGAGTGGTGAAATTGCTTAGCAGCATTTTCTGTACAGAGATACAGCAGAGCATATGGTATGGAAGATCAAACATTGTTTTACACTCCCTGGAGAGATGATGGAGTGCTAAGATAACCTCTTTAATTTTCTGTGGGTTGCTTTATGATGCTTACTCTTCATTCTTTCATGTCATTTATTTTAATAGTAGATGAAACTTTATTGTAAATTGCTAGATTACTTCTTGCTTTACTTTTCATACACTAAGCATAAACATGAAATAAACGCATGCACAGATAAAAGGCAGGCAGCCCACTGCATAAAAGTAATACAGTAACATTGTTTCCCTTTTCCTGAGTGCTTAAAGAGAAACTCCGACCAAGAATTTAACTTTATCCCAATCAGTAGCTGATACCCCCTTTTACATGACAAATCTATTGCATTTCACAAACAGACCATCAGGGGGCACTGTATGACTGATTTTGTGCTGAAACCCCTCCCACAAGAGGCTCTGGTACCGTACGGTACTCTGGGCAAACTGCCACAATGTAACAATGTTCACAGACAGGAAATGGCTGTTTACAGCTGTCTGCAAGGCCAGAACAGCTAGAAACCGCTACATAATCTGCCCACAGTAAAAATGTCACCATGTAATACATGTCAGAATGTGAATCTGGGAGAGGAAAGATTTTACAATGAGCAAACACTGACTAAATCATGTATACATAATTATTGTAAAAATGAAGCACTTTTTTTATTACATTATTTTCACTGGAGTTCCTCTTTAAAGAGACTCTGTAACTAAATTTTCAGCCTTATTTCTTCTATCCTATAAGTTCCTATACCTGTTCTACAGTAATGTGATCTGTCTTACTGCAGCCTTTCTTAGTTGCACAGTGGCTGTATTATCTCTGTTATCTCTGTACCCACCTTGGTCCAAACCCATATGAGACTCAGTACTCTCCCATGGCACACATCTAAATCACACATGGCACTCACTACTCATGTCCTGCCCACTGCACCTATATGCACCCAGTACCCACTCTTGGCCTGTACCCAGCACTCACATGGCTCCCTGTACCAATTAGCACTTGCATGGCCCCCACTATTGTTTATCACCATCTGCTTCTCATTCAGCCCCCAATACTGCTTAGCACCCACTGCAAATAAACACCAGCAGCATCCATAGTGACCTCCCTCAGCACCTAAACTGATCTCTCCCTCCCCCAGCACCCCCAGTGACCTCTCCCTCCCCCAGCACCCCCAATTACTTCCCCGTCCTGTAGCACCCACACTGACGTCTTCTGATCTCTACTTATCCCAACTTCCACCCACACCCCTTTCTCCCATAGCTGGCACCCAGTACTCACATGACACCAAGTTACTGCACCCAGGCCTAACATTGCATTGCATCCAGCACTCACACCTGCATACAGCCTCCACATGGCACCCACTATCTGCACCAAGCACCCACTTAACCAGTACCCACACCCAAAGTACCTGCATTTAAAACCCATGTGACACCCAATGTCCACCCATAGCCAGCACCTAGTAGAGGCATGGCACAAGTATTCGCACCCATGTCACACCCAGTACCTGCACCCAACACCCACATGACCTTCAGTACAAGCACCCAGATCTCACATGGCACTAAGTACCTGTAATCAATACCCGCATGGCACTCGATACCCATCCATAGCCAAAACCCACATGACACCCGGTACCCACATGGCCCCCAGCATCTACATTCAGCACCCACATGACAACCAATACCCCCCTAGCCAGGAACAAGGAGGAGGGACCGTGCGGTCATCAATGACAGGTCCAACTGACTCACCATTGAATTCAGCCAGCGCTTTTGTGACTAAATGTATGTGTCAAGCGGAGGGGCTCAGGGGTATGGTTTAGGACAGTTTGAGAGCCGGGGATTGGGGGGGAGGTCACATGTCAATGTAGGGTAGGGGGGCTGGGGGGAGGTCACCTACTACTTGTAGGTACTAAAGTGCATTTTGATCTTGAGAAGAGCACGTTTACTGATCATGTTGTATACAGGAAATACATCCATCCATTTTTTTCGTTTCGTGGATGACATCCTGCTGTTGTGGAATGGCACGGTTGAGTTGTTTGAAAAAATGGTGGAGGAAGCCAATTTGGCACACCCCACTATCAAATTCATTGCTGAGTGTTCCCCGGATAGTAATCACTACCTAGATGTAACAATCAGCAATGAAGGGGACAAATTGGTCACGAGTTTATATATATCAAAAATTGACGGAGCGCAACAATCTGTTGCGCACCGGCAGCTTTCATGCAACGACGGTGAAAAAGGGCATTCCCAAAGGGCCAGTTTTTGAGGGCCTGGCGTATTTTGATAAAAATCGAGGATTACGATAAGTAACGCCGCAGAGAGTCTTATCAAGAAAATGTCTGAAAAGGCTTATGATGAATATGCTCTTCGAAAGATCAGTGGGGATGTGAGGTCTGTGACCAGAGAAGAACTATTATTACCAAAGGAAAAACGGGTTTCGGATTGGTTGCCCTTTGTGTGCAACTATGGCTATCTGTCTGAACGAATTTGTTTAGTGGTGCAAACATTTTGGCCTATTCTTGAACAGGACAAGGAGTTTGGAAAACTGTTTGTTGAATCCCAGTGTTTGCCTACCACAGGGGTAAGACCGTAAAGTATTGGGTATGCAAGTCTGATATCCTCATTAAAAAGAAAGAGGTGATTCCCAAGTACCAGGAAAGGCACATTTCCAGGTTTGAGTTGTAATTGTTGTGGGGCCATCATAAAGGGCAGCAGTGTCTCTCATCCTTCCACTGGGTTAAGCATACCCATTAGGGGCAGGTTTTCATGCTTGAGCCCATATGTGGTTTACGGTCTCAAGTGCCCCTGTGGGTATGTATACATTGGAAACACTGAGGGACCTGTGAAGGAGCGGATACAAGAGCACAAGAGGGATGTTACACATTTTGCTTCAGGTAAAAAAAGAGTATGAAACCTCTGTATCCAGGGACTTCCTACAATTTCGCCACAGAGCAAGCCAGTTACGGTGGTTTGTAGTTGAGGATGTGCCTAAACTCCCAAGAGGTGGTAACAGAAAAAAACTTCTGCTACAGTGTGAGGCCAAATGGATAAGAACATTTTAATGTGTATGCCCCAATGGTCTAAACAAAAACTTGAATTTGAAGTGTTTTTTCCGGGCTTATATCCTGAAGTGTTTTTTATGATGTCTTTTTCTCCTAGGTTGAAACGGATTGCACAGAATGTCTAAAAAAAGGACTTTTCAAGATGGGTGTCATTAAAATATTACAGAACTACAATGTTCATATTATAATTGCTCATATAAGTTACTGTTAGTGTATAAAAATTTCAACTATGTCTGGGTGTCCTATTCCTCAGCTATTTACTGGGGTAGACACCGTAGGTGTAGTTCCCTTGATGGATAATTGATATGCTTATTGTATTTGCTTCTTATGGTCATGTGACTAGTCTCATGACTTCCTGTGGGGAGGGTATTTAGGTGTTACAGGTGATGGGTGTGGCACACCTGAGGAAGGGCTCCGCCCGAAACATGCTTTCTAATACAGCTTGTTGCTGAAGCCATTTGTGTGCAGTCTCCATTTTTGGCCTTTTCCTTGTCCCCTGTGCCTGATTATCTGACTCCCTGGTTTTTATCCTCTGCCTGTCTGACTACGCTTTTGCTTGCTGTTTATATTATCTGATATTCTGGTTTTGATCCTATGCTTGTCTGACTTCTCTTGACTCTCGTTTCTCATATGTTAAGATGTTCTCAGTATTTCCTTTCAAGTGATCATCTATTCCTGTGTGGTCACAATAATGAGCTGCATGCACAGATTTTTTTATAGGTTTTATTGCTCTCTTTAACACTATTATGATTTTATTCACTTCCTGTCTTATGTACAGGGTCACTAAGAATAGGAAGGTGTTGAATGGTGAAACCTTTCTAATAGCAACCACAAAAAAATTATAAAAACCATGCAATACAAAACGGAAGTTTAAAAAAAATGCCTGAGGTGACTATTAAAGTCCTAACAAATAATTTTAGTTTTCAATTGTGTCAAGGTTTTAGAACTTACATTGGATTTTTATTGTTGTCTTTCATTTCCTCACAGAGCTCTATGGAGGTCTCATGGATAGGAATGGAGCCATTTTACCCTCTAATGTAAACATAATGTTAGAAAAGCTTACATGCAGATATAAACTGTTTAAAGTAATAAAAAGAGTATCAGATGCAGGTAATGACATTTTCTGAGGTCTCAGAAAGAAAGATGACAGCCCTCAAGGAACAGAGATCACACATGCTGCATTTCTTTCCAGCAATGTTACTTGGCAATGTGCATTAGTAAAACAATGTTGTGTAAAGAAGAAAATGACAGAACAAAGAAAAATAAATGAAAGTTTACTTCAAGTTTTTTTATTTTTTATTTTATTAAATCCTTATTAAAAGAACTTACGGACACACAAAGTGTAACACATGGGCTGCATGTGATTCACAGCTTGCTTTTGTTGGGCAGCCATTGTACCATTCTTAGAGCACATGTTCCTCGAACAGCCTTCAGTTCCTGCTAACTGACCTTGAAGGAGTCATCAGGCAAATAGGAAAAAAATCTGCTTTACTCACCTGGAGCTTTCTCCAGCCCCTTGCAGCCGACTGTCCAACGCTGTCACCTCCGGGTGAGTAAAGCATATTTTTTTCCTATTTGCTTGATGACTCCTTTAAGGTGGAGTTAAAGTTTAATTCTGCTGAAAAGCATTCTTTCAGCCTATTACACTATGGCTACTAAAAGGGAAGTGATGTGTACTGTGGGGGTGGAGTCATGCAGAATAAAATCTTAGCACCAGGTGACAAAGGGGCTTTTTGATCTTCTGCTTGGGCTGTTGGCAGTGATCCTGGTTGGGTATGATCCCGGCTGGGTATGATCGCATGGGTCTGATTATTGTGGTCTGTACTTTAGCAGGTCTTTGGAATCTTCACTAAGCTTAGGTATTAATGTATTTATTGTGAAAATTGTTTTCTATGGTTTATGTTTTTATATTGTTGAAATATTGTGTAAATCTTGCTTTATGTAGCTCATCAATATTTGTACCAGGGATGCTCGGATACCCCTTTTTATTATTCGAGTTAGGTCGAATTCGAATAGTAAATTATTCGAGGTCGGTCGAATATTCGAGTCGAATATTTTTTACTATTCGATTCGACCTCGAAATTCGAGCTCATTATTCGAGTCGGTATTCGAGCTCATTATTCGAGCTGACTATTCGAATTGGCCTTAAATCGCTTCCAACACTTGTTTTGGGGGTGAATGATGCAAGAAACATCTTTTTTTCCAAGTAACAACAGCAAGTGATTATGTGGGGATGTTCCTTTAAAAAAAAAAAAAAGTGGAAAGAGAAGTTGTGTCCAAAATTCTGTTCAGTAGTGTATCATCTTCTTCTCCTTCTCCTTCTCCTTCTCCTTCTCCTTCTCCTTCTCCTTCTCCTTCTCCTTCTCCTTCTCCTTCTCCTCCTCCTCCTCCTCCTCCTCCTCCTCCTCCTCCTCCTTCTTCTTCTTCTTCTCGTCTTCTTCTTCTTCTATATCTTCTTCTTTTTCTTCTTCTTCATCTTCTTCTTCATCATCTTCTTCTTCATCTTCTTCTTCTATATCTTCTTTTTCTATATCTTCTTCTTCTTCTATATCGTCTTCTTCTTCTTCACTTATTTCTCTTCTATATTTTTTTTTAAAGAAATGCAGCTATTTTTGAGCGTAATAGCTGGTGGCGCATGGTGGAAGCGCCATTGTATGTGCTCCCTGGCAGTGGAAACACACAGACAGCAGGAGGTAAATTCAGCAAGAGCAGCAGCAGGAGGAGGATGATTGTGTGGCAGCAGGCAGTCAATGAGGCAGGCAGCGAGACACAATAGGCTGTGGTACCTAGCGGTGGTACCAGGCCATAAATACACAGCATGAGGTTCCAGACAGCGGTCGTGAAGCCCACATCGTGTCCAATACACAACTGGGACATCACAGTTTTCAACCCAGGCACCTCTAAAAATACTATCACAAAGTATTAAAAAGTATATATATATATTTTTTAAAGAAATGCAGCTATTTTTGAGCGTAATAGCTGGTGGCGCATGGTGGAAGCGCCATTGTATGTGCTCCCTGGCAGTGGAAACACACAGACAGCAGGAGGTAAATTCAGCAAGAGCAGCAGCAGGAGGAGGATGATTGTGTGGCAGCAGGCAGTCAATGAGGCAGGCAGCGAGACATAATAGGCTGTGGTACCTAGCGGTGGTACCAGGCCGTAAATACACAGCATGAGGTTCCAGACAGCGGTCGTGAAGCCCACATCGTGTCCAATACACAACTGGGACATCACAGTTTTCAACCCGGACACCTCTAAAAATAATATCACAAAGTATTAAAAAGTATATATATATTTTTTTAAAGAAATGCAGCTATTTTTGAGCGTACTAGCTGGTGGCGCATGGTGGAAGCGCCATTGTATGTGCTCCCTGGCAGTGGAAACACACAGACAGCAGGAGGTAAATTCAGCAAGAGCAGCAGCAGGAGGAGGATGATTGTGTGGCAGCAGGCAGTCAATGAGGCAGGCAGCGAGACATAATAGGCTGTGGTACCTAGCGGTGGTACCAGGCCGTAAATACACAGCATGAGGTTCCAGACAGCGGTCGTGAAGCCCACATCGTGTCCAATACACAACTGGGACATCACAGTTTTCAACCCGGACACCTCTAAAAATAATATCACAAAGTATTAAGAAGTATATATATTTTTTTTTTTAAGAAATGCAGCTATTTTTGAGCGTAATAGCTGGTGGCGCATGGTGGAAGCGCCATTGTATGTGCTCCCTGGCAGTCGAAACACACAGACAGCAGGAGGTAAATTCAGCAAGAGCAGCAGCAGGAGGAGGATGATTGTGTGGCAGCAGGCAGTCAATGAGGCAGGCAGCGAGACATAATAGGCTGTGGTACCTAGCGGTGGTACCAGGCCGTAAATACACAGCATGAGGTTCCAGACAGCGGTCGTGAAGCCCACATCGTGTCCAATACACAACTGGGACATCACAGTTTTCAACCCGGACACCTCTAAAAATAATATCACAAAGTATTAAGAAGTATATATATTTTTTTTTTTAAGAAATGCAGCTATTTTTGAGCGTAATAGCTGGTGGCGCATGGTGGAAGCGCCATTGTATGTGCTCCCTGGCAGTGGAAACACACAGACAGCAGGAGGTAAATTCAGCAAGAGCAGCAGCAGGAGGAGGATGATTGTGTGGCAGCAGGCAGTCAATGAGGCAGGCAGCGAGACA
This sequence comes from Hyperolius riggenbachi, assembly GCF_040937935.1. NCBI lineage: Eukaryota > Metazoa > Chordata > Amphibia > Anura > Hyperoliidae > Hyperolius > Hyperolius riggenbachi. The sequence continues at coordinate 184,931,813 of NC_090646.1, forward strand.
CAATAGGCTGTGGTACCTAGCGGTGGTACCAGGCCATAAATACACAGCATGAGGTTCCAGACAGCGGTCGTGAAGCCCACATCGTGTCCAATACACAACTGGGACATCACAGTTTTCAACCCAGGCACCTCTAAAAATACTATCACAAAGTATTAAAAAGTATATATATATATTTTTTAAAGAAATGCAGCTATTTTTGAGCGTAATAGCTGGTGGCGCATGGTGGAAGCGCCATTGTATGTGCTCCCTGGCAGTGGAAACACACAGACAGCAGGAGGTAAATTCAGCAAGAGCAGCAGCAGGAGGAGGATGATTGTGTGGCAGCAGGCAGTCAATGAGGCAGGCAGCGAGACATAATAGGCTGTGGTACCTAGCGGTGGTACCAGGCCGTAAATACACAGCATGAGGTTCCAGACAGCGGTCGTGAAGCCCACATCGTGTCCAATACACAACTGGGACATCACAGTTTTCAACCCGGACACCTCTAAAAATAATATCACAAAGTATTAAAAAGTATATATATATTTTTTTAAAGAAATGCAGCTATTTTTGAGCGTACTAGCTGGTGGCGCATGGTGGAAGCGCCATTGTATGTGCTCCCTGGCAGTGGAAACACACAGACAGCAGGAGGTAAATTCAGCAAGAGCAGCAGCAGGAGGAGGATGATTGTGTGGCAGCAGGCAGTCAATGAGGCAGGCAGCGAGACATAATAGGCTGTGGTACCTAGCGGTGGTACCAGGCCGTAAATACACAGCATGAGGTTCCAGACAGCGGTCGTGAAGCCCACATCGTGTCCAATACACAACTGGGACATCACAGTTTTCAACCCGGACACCTCTAAAAATAATATCACAAAGTATTAAGAAGTATATATATTTTTTTTTTTAAGAAATGCAGCTATTTTTGAGCGTAATAGCTGGTGGCGCATGGTGGAAGCGCCATTGTATGTGCTCCCTGGCAGTCGAAACACACAGACAGCAGGAGGTAAATTCAGCAAGAGCAGCAGCAGGAGGAGGATGATTGTGTGGCAGCAGGCAGTCAATAAGGCAGGCAGCGAGACATAATAGGCTGTGGTACCTAGCGGTGGTACCAGGCCGTAAATACACAGCATGAGGTTCCAGACAGCGGTCGTGAAGCCCACATCGTGTCCAATACACAACTGGGACATCACAGTTTTCAACCCGGACACCTCTAAAATAATATCACAAAGTATTAAAAAGTATATATATATTTTTTTAAAGAAATGCAGCTATTTTTGAGCGTAATAGCTGGTGGCGCATGGTGGAAGCACCATTGTATGTGCTCCCTGGCAGTGGAAACACACAGACAGCAGGAGGTAAATTCAGCAAGAGTAGCAGCAGGAGGAGGATGATTGTGTGGCAGCAGGCAGTCAATGAGGCAGGCAGCGAGACATAATAGGCTGTGGTACCTAGCGGTGGTACCAGGCCATAAATACACAGCATGAGGTTCCAGACAGCGGTCGTGAGCCCACATCGTGTCCAATACACAACTGGGACAACACAGTTTTCAACCCGGACACCTCAGAAAAATTAAACCTTTTTTATTTTTTAACCAGTTCACCCCCAAGGGTTTTTATCCTAACGGACCAGAGCAATTTTCAGTTGTCAGCGCTCCTCCCTTTTATTCCCTAATAACTTTATTACTACTTATCACAAGAAAATGATCTATACCTCGTTTTTTTCGCCACCAATTAGGCTTTCTGTGGATAGTACATTTTGCTAAGAATTTTTTTATTCTAAATGCATTTTAATGAGAAAAACAGAAAAAAAAAGAAAAAAAATCATTATTTCTCAGTGTTCAGCCTTTATAGTTTTAAAATTAAACATTCTCCTGTGGATAAAACAAACACGTTTTATTTGCCCAGTGGTCCCGATAATTAAACCGTTTAGATTATGTCCCTACCACAATGTATGGCGACAGTATATTATTTTGAAATATAAGTGGTTATTTTTCTGTTTGTTCTGGCCATAATTACAAGCCCCTATGTAATAAATTAAAATTAATTTTCCCCCATAAAATATAGAATAAAAAAAGCTGAGTCCCTAAGGCAACTATTTATTTTATTTTTTTAAGCTGATTTTTTTTTTTTACAAGTGTTTTTTTGGGGGGGGAGGGTTGGAAGTGTAATTTTATTAATGATGTGTATATACTTAAAAATGTATGTATTTTGTAAGTGTAATATACTTTTTGGCCACAAGATGGCGCTGGTGAACACTCATAGGACGTGTTCACTTTTTTTTTTTTTTTTTACACACTTTATTAAACTGTTACATTTCCTGTTTATGTGAATGGACGTAGCCGCTGTTCGCGGTCACGTCCATTCACTCCAGGCACTGCGATTGGGTAGAGGACTGTTCAGTCCTCTTCCCCAATCGCCCAGCACGGGATCCCGACGGTAATGGCGGCGGTAGCGGCGGACACACGGCGGTAGCAGCGGCGGGAATGCGCGACGTATTAAAACGTCATGTTGCTGTTAATAGCGGTAAGCATGACGTTTTAATACGTTAGGATGTCGGTAAATGGTTAATGGTTTATTTTTATTTTTTTTACAGCAAATTACACATATAGCTATTGTTGGACGTAATGGCTGGTGGCAGAGTGGCAGCAGAAGGTAAAATCTGTGTACCCTGGCAGTGGGAAACACAGACAGACAGACAGCAGCAGGAGGAATGGAGGAGTAGTGTGAGTGTGGCAGCAGGTAGGTAGGCAGCGTGACATAATAGCCCTGGTACCTAGCGGTGATACCAGGGCTGTAAATAAACACAACCGGAGGTCCCAGACAGTGGTCGTGCAGCCCACATCGTGTCCAATACACAACTGGGACAACACAGTTTTCAACCCGGGCACCTCAGAAAAATTAAAACTTTTTTTTTTTTTAATGGTATACTTTTTTTTTTTACAGCAAATTTAACATATAGCTATTGTTGGACGTGATAGCTGGTGGCAGAGTGGCAGCAGAAGGTAAAATCTGTGTACCCTGGCAGTGGGAAACACAGCAGACAGACAGACAGCAGCAGCAGCAGCAGGAGGAAGGGAGGAGTAGTGTGAGTGTGGCAGCAGGTAGGTAGGCAGCGTGACATAATAGCCCTGGTACCTAGCGGTGATACCAGGGCTGTAAATAAACACAACAGGAGGTCCCAGACAGCGGTCGTGCAGCCCACATCGTGTCCAATACACAACTGGGACAACACAGTTTTCAACCCGGGCACCTCAGAAAAATTAAACCTTTTTTTTTTTAATGGTTTACTTTTTTTTTTTTTTTTTTTGACAGCAAATTTAACATATAGCTATTGTTGGACATAATAGCTGGTGGCAGAGTGGCAGCAGAAGGTAAAATCTGTGTACCCTGGCAGTGGGAAACACAGACAGACAGCAGAAGGGCAGTACACAGCAGGCCACTGTAGGTGTAAAATGTGTGGCTACAGGCGACGTAATAGTCAAACTGAACCAGGCTGGCTTAGTAGTGAGCAGGAGCCAGGAGGTGGTAAAGGGTGGTAAGGCATATTAACAATGGTTCCGGCAGCCAGTTCATGTCCCCCTCTCGCCGACAACAGGGGCCAGGAACTCGCCTTCCACCCACGCCTGGTTCATCTTGAGAAACGTCAGTCTGTCCACAGACTTGTGAGACAGACGTGAGCGTTTCTCGGTGACCTCGCCACCAGCTGCACTGAAGCAGCGCTCGGACAGCACGCTGGAAGGGGGACAGGACAGCACTTCCAGGGCGTACTGCGCCAGCTCGCTCCAGATCTCCAGGCGCTTGACCCAATACTCCATGGGATCAACAGGGGCATCGCTGTCAAGCCCGCTGTAGGACCCCATGTAGTCAGCCACCATGCGGGTCAGGCGCTGGCTGTGCCTGGAGAAGGATGCTGCTGCATGCACCTCCTCTCTAGTCACTGCTGGAGCCTCTACAGTCCTGTAGAGCTCGTTGCTGAGAGACAGCAGGTCTGTGGGGCGCTTGCTGCTGGATGCAGGCACCTGCTGCTGCCTCTGTGCTGGCTGGACAGTGGGGGTGGAAGGCTTCCTCCAAGCGCTCAACAAGGGCCTGCTGCAAGCTCCTTATTTGTTGCGCTGGGTCTCCTCCTGCAGGAGGCAGGAACTGGCTCAACTTCCCCTTGAGGCGCGGGTCCAACATCATGCTGATCCAGATGTCCTCCCTCTGCTTCATCTGGATCACCCTGGGGTCCTTGCGCAGGCACGTCAGCATGTGCGCTGCCATTGGGAAGAGGCGGGCCACGTCTGCTGGCACATCGACGGCAGTGCTGTCCTCCTCATCCTCCTCCTCTGCCGCCTCATCCTCTCTCCACCCCCGCACCAACTCAGCTGCGCTGTGCTGATCCCCCTCATCAGCAGCAAGGTCAGGGACCTCCACCAAGTCCTCCTCCTCCTCCCCCTCAGAGGTGGACTGTGCAGCTGCATGCCGCTCCTGCTGGGCCAAGGCTGCCGCTCCCTGTTCCAGCAAAGCATCGAGGGCCCTGTTCAGCAGACAAACCAGGGGCACCCACTCGCACACCATAGCATGGTCCCTGCTCACCATGTTGGTGGCCTGCAGAAAGGGAGCCAGCACTAAGCACACCTGCTGCATGTGCCCCCAGTCGTCATCGGGGACGATGGATGGGATGTTGCTGGTCTTGTCCCTTTTCTGAGCGGCGGACACAGTGGCCAGGGCAAGGTACTGGTTTACAGCGTGCTTCTGTTCAACCAGATGCTCCAACATCGCCAGGGTGGAGTTCCAGCGAGTTGGAACGTCAAGGATCAGCCGATGGCGTGGCAGCTCCAGCTCCTTTTGCACGTCTTCCAGGCTCGCAGAGGCTGCAGGCGAGCGCCGGAAGTGACGCACAACATTCCTTGCCGTTTCCAGCAGTTCGCCCATCCCCTGGTAGGTGCGCAAGAACTTCTGCACCACCAGGTTCAGCACGTGGGCAAGACAGGGGATGTGAGTCAGGTTTCCCCTGTCGATTGCGGCAACCAGATTGGCCCCATTGTCGGCCACCACCTCTCTGACTCTGAGGCCTCTCAGCCAAATCCTCTCCTGCTCCTGGAGTTTGGCCAACACATGGGTTGCCGTCAGTTTGGTCTTCCCAAGGCTGACCAACTGCAGCAGCACTTGGCAGTGGCGTGGCTTCACGCTGCTGCTGAGGCGGGGGGTTTGGCCAGGTGTGCCGGAGGATGGCAGAGGATCGGAGGAACCTGCTGCAGTTCCCCTGACCCTGCGGGGTGGCACCACCCACTGTGTTGCTGCTGCTGCTGTGCCCGCTGCTGCTCTCCCATCCTCACCCCCTTCCACCAAGCTGACCCAGTGGACAGTGAAGGACAGGTAGCGGCCTGTCCCGAAGCGGCTGCTCCAGGAGTCCATGGTGACGTGGACCCTTTCACCAACCGCGTGCTCCAGCCCTCGCTCCACATTGGCCATGACAAAGCGGTGCAGTGCAGGCATGACCTGGCGGGCGAAGAAGTGTCTGCTGGGGAGCTGCCAGTCTGGGGCTGCACAAGCAAGCAACGCACGCATGTCGCTCCCCTCCTGCACGAGCGTGTACGGCAGGAGTTGGGAGCACATGGCCCGTGCCAGCAAGCCGTTCAGCTGACACACGTGACGGCTGCTGGGAGGCAGAGCCCTAACCACCCCCTGGAAGGATTTGCTCAAAAGGCTCTGGCGTTGCCTTTTGCTAGCACGGGAACCAGCGGAGACAGCAGAGGAGGCCACTGAGGACTGGCTGCCAGAACACGCCTCAGTGTCGGCGGCAGGAGTTGCAGAGAGGGGAGGAGCAGTGCGTTTCCTCACTCCTGCTGGTGCTGCTGGAGTAGCTGGAGGCGGGTGGCTGCTGTTGCTGCTGCTGCTGCTGAAGGCTGTGCAGTGATGGGTGTGGTGCCACTGCCAGCACCAGATGCCTTCAGCCTCTGGAACTCCTCATGCTGGTGGTAATGTTTAGCAGCAAGATGGTTGATGAGAGAGCTGGTGCTGAACTTTAAGGGGTCTGCATCTCTGCTCAACTTCCGCTGACAGTGTTTGCAAGTGGCGTACTTGCTGTCAACTGTGGGCATGGTGAAAAATTGCCAGATTGGTGACAAGAAAAGCCCCCTACGGCCTGGAGTCGCTGATGCCTGTCTCCCTGTGGTGGTTGGGGGGGGGGTACTGGCAGATGCTGCTGCTGCTGCTGCTGAGCCTGAGACACCAGCAGGCTGTGGGACCTGCCTACTGCTGCCAATGCTTGCAATGATGCGCCTCCTTGCAAGGCCCACAAGCGCATCCTCCTCCTCCTCCTCAGAGCTGCTGATGATGACATCCCCAGGTGCTGGTGGTGGCGGCACCCAGTCTTTGTCTGTCACCACGTCATCATCATCATCCTCCCCCTCCTGAAACATGTCCTGCTGGGATGATGACCACCCAAACTCCTCTCCTGATGCATGGATGGGCTGCTTGACTGTCGCCACAGTCTTGCTGTCCAATCCCTCATCCCCCAAAGTGCCCATCAGCATCTCCTCCTCCAAATCGCCAACAACAGCAGACAATTGACTCATGATGCCTGGGGTCAAAAGACTGCTGAATGACAGATCGTCAACTGACGGTGAACTGGCCTCCTCCCCAGGCCCTGCTGGGCGGCTGCTGCGAACAGGGGTGTGGTGGTGGTGGTGGTGAGGGTGGAGGCCTCGGATGCAGAGCTGATGGCGGGCTGCTCATCCTCCGTCATCAGTTGCACCACAGTGGCTGCATCCTTTTCCTCAATGGAACGTTTCCGACCCGGCTGGAGGAAAATAGGAGCAGGTACTACACGCTGCTGCTGCTGCTGCTGTGTCTCTGCAGCGTGAGTTGCTCCTGCTGGGCGGCGCCCAAGGCGTCCACGGCCAGTGGCTATAGGCGGAATGTTAGCCACTGACGCAGCTGCTGCTGCTGCGGAACTGTGCATGGTGGCGCGGCTGCGGCTTGCCACAATGCTGCTCCCTCTCCTCCTGATTCCCTTGCTGCCCTTCCCCTTGCCCAAACCGCGCTGGCTGCCACTTCCAGACATCTTAGATGTTTTGGGCGTAAACAAAAAAGTTTTTTAAAAGGGCAGGTGAAAAAGTGGGGTACTTTAATGGAGTGGGTTGGTGGGTGAGGTGACACTAATCACTAAGTGATTAGATCGCTAAGTGATTACTAGTACAGTACAAATACAAAATACAATAATTAGGAATCAGTAAGTGTGAACAGTGAACAGTGAGTGTGTCCCCTAGTACACTAACTAGAAAATACAATAATCAGTAGTAATCAGATTCAGTAGAAGGAAATAGAGTGTGTGTACAGTACAGACAGTGCACACACACACGCAGGAGCTAGCCTATGAACAGTGACTGAGTGTCCCTCCCTAGTACAGTAAGAACTAGAAAATACAATAATCAGATTCAGTAGTAATCAGATGATTCAGTAGAAGGGAATACTGTGTGTGTACTGTACAGACAGTGCATGCACACACACACGCAGGAGCTATGAACAGTAACAGTGAGTGTTCCTAGTACAGTATACAAAATACAATAATCAATCAGTAAGTAAAGGACAAGACAGGGTAGAATAAACAGCAGAAACACTGGTTAGGTATAGATCAGAAATAAACTAACAGAGGACAGGAGGACAGCTGCCAACACAGGCAAGGCCCTGAGGCCTAAAGCTGTGTAAGCTTGCCTGCAGCAGCTGCCTGTCTCTATGTAACACACAAGCTACTAACTAAAATACAATCTCTATCTAGCTAACAACAATATAGGTGTATAAAGCAGGTGTATGTGAGCAAAAACGCTAGGTAGTTGACCACTATAGAGCACTTGCTAAGCCAAAGCACAAAGGAGCAGATCTCTCTCTGTACAAAGTCAGGCAAGGACGGAAAAACCGAACATGGCGGCCGCTATTTATAGGGTAGGGGCTGGCCAGGGTCCCCCTCTGTGATTGGCTGCCGTCAGAGGGCCTGGGAGCCCTCTGATTGGCTCTAAGGACATCAATCTGGGCTATGACGCTATTCGAGCTCGGTATTCGAGCTCGAATAGCGCTGTTTGCTCGAATAGCTCGAATAGTGAGTGGGCTATTCGAGTTCACTCGAATAGCCCATTCGAATAGCTGCAGCTATTCGAGCTCGGTATTCGAGCTCGAATAGCTGAAAAAGAGCTCGAATATTCGAGCTCCTCGAATATTCGAGCTCTGCTGAGCACCACTGATTTGTACATGAATTGTAAATCCCACATGCAATATAAACTTTATTTATACTCTTGTTGGTGTGTACTTCTTTTGCCAATGGCCACTTAGAACATACAGGAAATAGATATTGTTGTATTTATGAATATCTGATTGTTGAAGCAATATTTTCAAAGTTATTGATTTCTTTATTTTGTGACAATGTGCATTAGTAAAACAACGTTGTTTAAAGTAGAATATGACAGAAGAAAAAAAACTAATGAAAGTTTACTCCAGGTTTATTTGTCGTTTTAGATTAAATCCTCATTAAAAGAGCTTATAGACAGACAAAGGCAAGTGACTAAGCACATAAGTATAACTAAGGAAAGGTTTGCAATAAACTTTAATAAACCTATGATTTTTTTTTATACTTTGATATAGCTTTCTGTTCAGAGTATTTTATTTATAATCATTTATTCACAGCAATAATGTAACATAAAACATTCTAACATACGCTTTAATTTTTTCAAGCAGAGGCCTAGTAGCACACCACTGTGGTTGCTATCACTAAGGCCTCGTGCACACTATACGTGCGCATTTCGGCAGCGTGTATGGTATGCGATCAGCAAGAACATCAGAAGTGCATAGACAGCACTTCTGACATTCAGACTATGTGCTCTGTGCAGCAGTGCCATGCGCATTTTTGGCAAAACGCATCCCTGATCCCATTCACTGTAATGAATGGGATCAGCAGTGCAATGCGCGGAAATGCAGATGGCGTGAGATTGGGTGCGCTTCCATCTCGAGCGCACGGCTATATGCATTGCCTAATGTAAACAAGGCCTAAACCGATTGTGATTACATCATGCGTCTGCCATGATGCAGCCATGCAGTGCAGGGAATCACAGACTCCCACAACTCTCAACACATCAGGATCCATAACTGACCCTAATCCTACTAATATAATAAATGGGAAAGTTCGGATGTTTGGATGTTTGTTACTCGATCACGCATAAACGGCTAAATGGATTTGAATGACATTTGGCACACACATAGTACATTACCTGGAATAAAGTATAGGATACTTTTCATTCCCATAACCAAAAAGAGACAAATACAAATTTCACTGGAAAATGTAAACTGCAGCCCTTCTTACACTGTTACACTGGAGGTGTGTTTAGCTTCTAAGGGTAGAATGGTTAATTTGCATATATTCAGCAGTGATGCACTGGGAGACATCTCAAGCTCACTCCAACCTGAATTATCGCAAATTCTTTCTGTTTTAAGAAAGCAAACTTTTGTTTTTCTTAACATCTTAGTAAGGGGGCTTTTAGGACCATTGTAGTCCATTACACACTCTAATGAGTTCTGGGTCACCATGAGCTTGCTGGTTAGTCTGTACCTCTCTGTGTTAGGCTTCTTGCACACTGCAAGCGATTCCGATTCAGATTCCGCTTTTTAATCAGTTTTTACCTCCGATTCAGATTCCGATTTGCAGTGTGCAAGGAGCAAACTGCAAATCTGAATTGGAATCGGAAGTAAAAACAGATTAAAAAGCGGAATCTGAATCTGAATCACTTGCAGTGTGCAAGAGGCCTTAGAAGCCCTACTGCATAGAGCCAAATTAATCCATGCTATGCACTGATGAGGATCAAACAATCCAAAACAGTCTGTATGCATGTTGGATTATTATGGCTCTGTACAAGTTAACAAGCTGACACATCATTGCATTCCAATGGTTCTGGAGGTGTGTCTAGCTTCTAAGGGTATAATGGTTAATTTGCATATATTCAGCAGTGATGCTCTGGGAGACATCTCAAGCTCACTCCAACCTGAATTATCGCAAATTCTTTCTGTTTTAAAAAAGCAAACTTTTGTTTTTCTTAACATCTTAGTAAGGGGGCTTTTAAGACCATTGTAGTCCCTTACACACTCTAATGAGTTCTGGGTCACCATGAGCTTGCTGGTTAGTCTGTACCTCTCGGTATTAGAAGCCCTACTGCATAGAGCCAAATTAATCCATGCTATGCACTGATGAGGATCAAACAATCCAAAACAGTCTGCATGCGTGTTGGATTATTATGGCTCTGTACAAGTTAACAAGCTGACACATCATTGCATTCCAGTGGTTCTGGAGGTGTGTTTAGCTTCTAAGGGTAACAATGGTTAATTTGCATGTATTCAGCAGTGGTTCACTGGGAGATATCTCAAGCTCACTCCAACCTGAATTATTGCAAATTCTTTCTGTGTTAAGAAAGCAAACTTTTGTTTTTCTTACACTGTTAATGGTAGGGTTCTCAAACTTTGCACAGTTGGTCGATTTTCAAGGGGAATATTTCTGCCATTCTTGCACTGTTAATGGCACAAGCCTCAAACCTGCAATTCTTGCACTGTTAATGGCACAAGCCTCAAACCTGCCATTCTTGCATTGTTAATGGCAAAAGCCTCAAACCTGGTATAGTTGATCATTGGGTGACTGGGGTTCAATTTCAGAAAGGGGGTGGAGCCACAAAGAGACAATCAGATTTGTTTCATTCCAATGCAAATGATTGTTGCCAAACACCGCAAAGCTCACAAACTTGGTAATTGAGTAATTGATTAATTGTGTATTAGGGTTAGGAAAGTGGGCACAGCCAACACCAGCCAAATACATAAGCGGGCAACGCAGGGTCATAAGTGGGCGGAGACAAATACAAATTTTACTGAGAAAATGTAAACAGCAGCCATTCTTACACTGTTAATGGTAGGGTTCTCAAACTTTGCACAGTTGGTTACTGGGTGACTGGGATTAATATTCATAAAAGTGGGTGGAGCCTACAAAAACAATCAAAAATTACCTTTTGATTTTTCAGGGGAATATTTCATTGCTGCCATTCTTGCACTGTTAATGGCACAAGACTCAAACCTGGTACAGTTGATCATTGCGTGACTGGGGTTTAAATTTATATAAGGGAGTGGAGCCCCAAACAGCCAATCTGATTTATTTCATTTTAATGCAGGTTATTGATGCCAAAGACCGCAAAGCTCACAAACTTGGTCATTGAGTAATTGAGTAATTGTGTGTTAGGGTTAGGAAAAGTGGGCGCAGCCAACACCAGCCAAATACATAACCGGGCAATGCCAGGTCATCAGTAGGTGGAGACAAATACAAATTTCACTGAGAAAATGTAAACTGCAGCAATTCTTACACTATTAATGGTAGGGTTCTCAAACTTTGCACAGTTGGTCACTGGGTGACTGAGATTAATATTCAGAAAAGTGGGTGGAGCCTACAAAAGCCAATCAAAATCCACCTATTAATCTTTAAGGGGAATATTTAATTGATGCCATTTTTGCACTGTTAATGGCACAAGCCTCTTGCACTGTTAATCACCTGTACCTGGTACAGTTGGCCATTGGGTGATTGGGGTTTAAATTCAGAAAAGGGGTGGAGCCACAGCCAATCAGATTTATTTTATTTCAATGCAAATTATTGATGCCAAAGACTGCAAAGCTCACAAACTTGGTCATTAAGTAATTTTGTGTTAGGGTTAGAAAAAGTGGGCGGAGCCAACACCAGCCAAATACATACCTGGGCAATACCAAGTCATCAGTGGGTGGAGACAAACACAAATTTCACTGGGAAAATGTAAACTGCAACCATTCTTACACTATTAATTGTAGGGTTCTAAAACTTTGCACAGTTGGTCACTGGGTGACTGGGATTAATATTCAAAAAAGGGGGTGGAGCCTACAAAAACCAATCACAATTCACCTATTGATTTTCAAGGCAAATATTTAATTGCTGCCATTTTTGCACTGTTAATGGCACAAGCCTCAAACCTGGTACAGTTGATCATTGGGTGACTGGGGTTAAATATTTAGAAAAGGGGTGGGGCCACAAACAGCGAATCAGATGTGTTTCATTTCAATGAAAATTATTCATGCCAAAGACCACAAATCTCACAAACTTGGTAATTGACTATTGACAATTGTGTGTTAGGGTTGGAAAAAGTGGCCACAGCCAACAGCAGCCAAATGCATACCCGGGAAACATTAGGACATCAGTGGGTGGAGAAAAATACAAATTTCACTGCTAGAATGTAAACTGAAATTTGGCACACACATAGTACATTACCTGGAATAAAGTATAGCATACTTTTTATTCCCATAACCAAAAAGGGGGCGGAGACAAATATAAATTTCACTGGAAAATGTAAACTGCAGACATTCTTACACTGTTACACTGGAGGTGTGTTTAGCTTCTAAGGGCACAATGGTTAATTTGCATATATTCAGCAGTGATGCCCTGGGAGACATCTCAAGCTCACTCCAACCTGAATAATCGCAAATTCTTTCTGTTTTAAGAAAGCAAACTTTCGTTTTTCTTAACATCTTAGTAAGGGGGCTTTTAAGACCATTGTAGTCCCTTACACACTCTAATGAGTTCTGGGTCACCATGAGCTTGCTGGTTAGTCTGTACCTCTCGGTGTTACAAGCCCTACTGCATAGAGCCAAATTAATCCATGCCATGCACTGATGAGGATCAAACAATCCAAAACAGTCTGTATGCATGTTGGATTATTATGGCTCTGTAGAAATTAACAAAATGACACATCATTGCATTCCAGCAGTTCTGGAAGTGTGTTTAGCTTTTAAGGGTAACAATGGTTAATTTGCATATATTCAGCAGTGATGCCCTGGGAGACATCTCAAGCTCACTCCAACCTGAATTATCGCAAATTCTTTCTGTGGTAAGAAAGCAAACTTTTGTTTTTCTTACACTGTTAAGGGTAGGGTTCTCAAACTTTGCACAGTTGGTCGATTTTCAAGGGGAATATTTCTGCCATTCTTGCACTGTTAATGGCACAAGCCTCAAACCTGGTATAGTTGATCATTGGGTGACTGGGGTTCAATTTCAGAAAGGGGGTGGAGCCACAAATAGACAATCAGATTTGTTTCATTCCAATGCAAATTATTGTTTCCAAACACCGCAAAGCTCACAAACTTGGTAATTGAGTAATTGATTAATTGTGTGTTAGGGTTAGGAAAGTGGGCACAGCCAGCACCAGCCAAATACATAACCGGGAAACGCAGGGTCATAAGTGGGCAGAGACAAATACAAATTTTACTGGGAAAATGTAAACAGCAGCCATTCTTACACTGTTAATGGTAGGGTTCTCAAACTTTGCACAGTTGGTTACTGGGTGACTGGGATTAATATTCATAAAAGTGGGTGGCGCCTACAAAAAACAATCAAAAATTACCTTTTGATTTTTCAGGGGAATATTTCATTGCTGCCATTCTTGCACTGTTAATGGCACAAGACTCAAACCTGGTACAGTTGATCATTGCGTGACTGGGGTTTAAATTTATATAAGGGGGTGGAGCCCCAAACAGCCAATCTGATTTGTTTCATTTTAATGCAGGTTATTGATGCCAAAGACCGCAAAGCTCACAAACCAATTAGATTTATTTCATTTCAATGCCAATTATTGATGCCAAAGACCGCAAAGCTCACAAACTAGGTCATCCTTGAGTAATTGTGTGTTAGGATTAGAAAAAGTGGGCAGAGCTAACACTAGCCAATTACATACCCGGGCAACGCCGGGTGACCAGCTAGTGAAAGAATAAAAAACAAAGTATGTTTGTACATTTCCCCATTCAGCACCAGAAATTGCACTGTTTTGGTGTCTTGAAAGCAGGGTACTTCATTTACTAAAAAAAATATTAGCATACTAAGTAAAATGATGGTTTTAGGAAGCTCTGTTATCCATTTAGACTAACATACAGAATGGCTAGCTGGGAGGTAAGAGCTGCATCCTCCGTAGGCTGCCAACGTGACACCTGACTAGCATTGTGTCACGTGACGCATCGGGAGCCATACAGACGATGCAGCAAAGCAGCCAACAGCTTCAGTGAAGAAGACGGGAGCCCAGAGCTCTGGAAAGTGGTTTCCTCTGGGCTCTGAATTAGTGGGCGAAAGAGCTCTGTCTGTGCTGGATAACCGACACCCTACTGTATGTGGCATATTCTGTATGATCTCTTTTGTTCTATCTTTGTAAAGTATGTTCTTAAAATGCACCTTTGAGCTTTTAAAGTAATTTTCTTGTGTTACACAATGACAATTAAGTGTGGAACTTATACTTGAACATACAGCGTTCGCATGTCAAGTCAAAGTAAGATTTTCTCACAGAAGAAACAGGTACTATTTTCGCTTTAACTGGAAACATTTATTTCTTACAGTGAGACACATTTTGCTGTTTTTTTATTCTTCTTTTTTTCCCTCAAAATAAGTGACAGGAGAGAAAGTTATTGCAATCTACAAAACAAGGAATGAACTGAGCTCAAAGCACTTGGTTTCCAGTCAGGAAATTCCCATTAGATTTTAACACTTATCTATTGTTTTCTCACATTGGCTTAACACATACGCACAAGATAAAGACTATTATCTTAATCTGATTCTCCACTTCTCAATGAGAAAAGCTTCCATTTTTCCCAGTTTCTTTTCCTATCATTCCCTGACTGTATAATATCATGGTGTCACAAATAAATAGTATTATTGTGAACTGCACAACGTTATATAAAACTGAGAATTAGCTTTTATTATACAAGTTACTCAAAGTCATATTGAAATGATCTCTAAAGGCATCCACAGTCCGGGTAGGATAGGCATATCATACACTCGGTTTTATGGTCTTTGGGCATTGAATTATAACAAGAAGACTGCACAGATAACATCACATTCCCAAGGATGAAATAAAACACATACGCAGCTTGTGACTTTTTTAGATGGTTTTGAGTTATGGAGGAACTTTGGGTGACTATATACCCTACAGAATGTTTTCCTTAAATACAGCAAAAACTCGGTATACAGAGGCGCCAGAGTAGAGTAAAACGTTTTAAAAACCGCTTAAAAGAAGAGGGGGATGTTAAGGTGGACTCACCTCCCTCTTACAAAAAAAGAAAACTCACTTGAGTCTCAATAAAATAGAATTGTCAAGTAATTTATTCAACTCCACAAATGCAACGCGTTTCGCGGGCGTGACCCCGCTTCCTCAGGCAAAAATGGGAGCACAACTCAGTGGGTCAAGCAATAAGTCAGAGGCGCTCAAACTTATTGCTTGACCCACTGAGTTGTGCTCCCATTTTTGCCTGAGGAAGCGGGGTCACGCCCGCGAAACGCGTTGCATTTGTGGAGTTGAATAAATTACTTGACAATTCTATTTTATTGAGACTCAAGTGAGTTTTCTTTTTTTGTAAGAGGGAGGTGAGTCCACCTTAACATCCCCCTCTCCTTTTAAGTGGTTTTTAAAACGTTTTACTCTACTCTGGCGCCTCTGTATACCGAGTTTTTGCTGATCTTCTAGTCCACCCTGGGTGGAGGGGTGCATCCCCATCTACTATCTACAGAGAGCGACTTCTTAACCTGAGTGGGGTCAGGTCCTAATGCTCCCCACCTGCATTTAAAGTGGTTGCCTATTGGTAACCCGTGTTTGTGAGTATATATATACATAAAATTGCATTGAACTCTTCATTTTACCTGACAATACTGCACCATATTGGGCTCTCGATTCTCTTCTTGTTTTTAAGCATCCTTAAATACAGAGACCGCTGGTCCAATCCCGACGGATTCCCGACGAATCGCCGCAACCGCCGTCATCGCCGCTCGCCGGGACCCCCAGGATACAGACTCTTCTGTCTCTATGACGGAAGAGTCATGTGAGCGGGTCAGGAGCCGCTCTCATTGGCTCCTGACCTTGTTTTCCCATGTAAGCCAATGGGAACGGCTTACATGAAAGACAGGGCCAGGAGCCAATAAAAACGGCTCCTGCCCAGCTCACAGTGCTCTGTGCCCGTAGATTTGTACTGCGTCGGGCCGGAATCGGTTAAAGTGAGTGAAGTGTAAATAAAAAAAAAAACAGATACTCACCTAAGGAGAGGGAAGGCTCTGGGTCCTATAGAGCCTTCCCGTTCCACCTACGGTCCCTGCATTCCAGCGCTGGAACCCCCGTTAGCAGTCTCCCACTGATGGGTCAGAGACTGCACGCTTTGGGAACCCGAATGCAAGGTTTGGGAACCCAAATGCTCCCGATTCAAAGACAGGCCACTCCGTATTGCACATGCGCAAGTATTCGTGCTTGCGCATGTGCGGTACGGAGTGACGGGCCTTTAGGACCCAAAGACTTCTTTCTCCTTAGGTGAGTATCTGTTGTTTTTTTTTTTTTTATTTACATCTCAGACTCCCTTTAAAGTCATAATAGAACAAGATGGAACTCAATAGAAATCATCACGTTTTACATGTAGTACCTGTAAAATTCTCACAATCAGTTTTAAGCAACAAGCATAACTGGATTTATTAGGCTAACTGAGCACTGAGTACTGGCTGCTGGTTCTAGTGTTGGTCTGGCTAGTCATTTATAAATAGGTGGTATCATGATGCATAGCAGCATTTGCTAACTGGTTACTTGGCTTTTTCAGGCTGGAGCTAGAAATGTGTGTGTCCCCTACATATTACAGAGCAAAGGTGGTGGAACACTGCTTTAATGGGAACTTAAGCCACCTGCAAAAATTAGACAGTCTTCTGCTCCAGGCATCACCTTCCGCTATCCTTTGCCCCATCACTTTCAGCTATCATTGATTTTAAGACCTGTGATCTACTCCACTATGTTCTTGTCCAAGAGTAGACAATGAAGATGGGGGCTTATGGTGGGATCTGGAAGCCTCCTTCAGTAATTAGGGGACCCCCAGAGATCTGCTATTTCACAGGTATACAGACAAAAGGGGTTATTTATCTTTATCTGGCATTTGTATGTGTATATTAAATACATGATATAAATCTGTAATTTTTTTGTTTTCTTCTCTTATTCTTCTTCTGTAATCTTGCTAGGAGACCCCCATTTGCTGTCCTTTTCCACGGACAGAAGAATTAAAGACAAGTTTAACATTGAAAAACTAAGCATGCAGATTAAAATTCCAGAGCAGTGGTGAAACATGAATTATACAGCTGTAAAGAAAGAAGTCTGTAGATAAAAAAAAGAAAAATACAGTAGAGCATGGTTTTAATGTTTTTCAGTACATTTATCTTAATGCTAGTTGACCTAAGCCTGTTTAAAAATGGGCTCTAGGTCTCTTCATGCCACTGCCGCCAGTCAGTGCGTGCGTGTGTGCACCCGCCGCACACGTTCACCCGTCCACCCGTCCACCGCGCGTGCACCCGTTCGCGCGGCTCCCTGGCCCATCCTTCTGTCCCAACGGCTGTCTGTACTGCGCACATGTGCAGTACAAAAAACCCACGGACACAGCCAGGGACAGGAAGGATGACGCAGGGACAGTTAGGTTTTATTATACAGGATAGTATGCATTTAAACTGTATTTATTTCCCATAAAATGTAAAACAATTTTTAACACTTTTCTACAAATAGGTAGGAAGACCCCTCAGACCCCTTGTACCTATTTACTTTGGATAGGGGGGGGGGGGGGCATCTGGGGTACTCATTAAAATTAAAAGGGGGCTCCCAAACACCACTGTAAGTTTCACCCCCTAGGCCTGGCTGCACAAGCGAGTCAGTAGTGACCCCACAAGAGGGTAGTGATGAGCTCTCATCCATAATATTGGACAAGAGTACTCTGCATGGGGAGGAGCTTTTGCTTTCCACCTTTTGAAGAGTCCCCCCCCCCCAATACCCTGAACCATTTGGGAAAGTATTTCTAGGGGGAAGACTTATGGTACCCATACACGGTACAATATAAACGTCTGATTTTCCCGTTTTTTTTTTCAACCAAAACAATCGAATCGAGTGAAAGTTGAAAATAATCTTTTCCAATAAAGAAAAACAAACGATTATCCCGATTTTTCTATAAAATTCCGATCAGACATGTTGAAAAAAATCTTTATATTCGATCTAACGGAATAATCAAACTTAATTATCTAATCGAAAGAAAATGAAGAATTGTACCATGCATGTGCACCTTTAGGCTAATGGCTAAATTCCCTGGAGAATACTAGCCTGCTTGGGTGAAAAGAGGCTACAAATCACATACACAAAACTGTTCAAAGTAACACCTCTAGCCATTGCCCTGACCAGCCACCATATGTAATTTGTTTCTTTGAGACTACCAACCGTATAAATACAGCAACTGCAAGTGTTTGGCAGATTCCTACCAAATTTCAATTATATAACAGCAACATTTAGGCTAAAAATAGCGATTCCATCATTTCATTATCACTTTTAATCCTGATAATCTGAAAAATTAAGTTTTTTCAGCTATTTTAAGGTGGCCCTTTTGTAATCAATTCCCATGATAAAAAAATGTATACACTTATTCAGAAAATGTATTAATTATATAGTCCATGTACTGTAGTTATGCATAGTGATAACTAAATCCTTAGATTTGTTTTACAATAAAATGTACTGCAGATGAATGCCTAGTTTTGTATTATTCAAGTGACTTGCATAATCCAGGTCTCATTTTACTTTGCCTGAGAGGGACGTATGAGAAAGAATTACGAAACGGTTATATTTTATGGATGAACTAAGTTCTGACTTGTTTCTGTGTGAATAATATTTCTTGAATGTAATATACAATTTATATGCATATCTTTTTAGGCAATTGGTATCAGAATTAATCATATATAACTAAAGCAGGGATTAGATTGTGAGCTTCTCTGAGACAATATGACCATGAACTTTGTAAAGTGCTGCAAAATATGTCAGCATTATATAAATAAATAATAATAATAATAGCAATAATAACAACAATGATAATAATAAGTGGTGTGCTTATTTGCATCTTGAGTCATATAGCCATGATGCCAATTTTCAGTAAACAAAAACAAAGCTAACTGCATGTATTTTTTCCCCTTCTAACATATAAACAAATCATACATATATATCCGTATAATATATATAACTCCTGCTGCTAGCTCTAAAAGGCCAAGAAACAATGCATTTGCACAACCCATGAGCAGTTATAATACTGTATATAAATGGTCATATAATTGAAAAAGAATCACAATAAATATCAGGCGGTGTGGAACTTTGATTGCCCCATAGGTGCCCATGTTAATAGTGGATACAAATGGAAATCGTATTGTATATAGCGGCAAAGGAGGTGCAGATATTAGCAGGTTTATGGCTGGGGGGCAGTTAGGGTAAGGCATGGGAAAGGGGACGGTTAGAGTAATCTATGGATGGGGGGTGGGTTAGGGTTATACATCTTGGGGAGGCGGGGTGGTTAGGGTTAGGTATTCATGGGTAGAGATGTCGCGAACTGTTCGCCGGCGAACGGTTCCAGGCGAACTTCGGGGGTTCGCGTTCGCCTACCAAACGCGAACTTTCCCGGAAGTTCGATTCGCCCCATAAAGCTCTATTGAGCAAAACTTTGACTCTCTATATCACAGCCAGCAGACACATTATTGCCATACACACTGCTCTCAATGCTGGAGGCCCACCCCCCCTCCCTCCTCCAAGTAAGGTCCTTATACTGCCTACACTAATTAGTTAAGAGACAGCTGCTACACACTCTGCTAGGGAGATTTTAATTAGCCTGTTTGTGGGCTCCCTCCTCCCTCCTACCGGAGGGAGGAGGGTCTCATCTGCCAGGGAATTCCAGTATTGCAAAAACGAGCTTATATACCATGATAGGGATTTGAACCCAGGCCTCAGTGTATGGTAGGCAACTAACATATCCATTGTACCACCAACACTACTAGCTGAAAGTAGCTGAAAGTAGCTGAAAGTAGCCTAGCATGTACCATTTATGCTTAATGCAAGAGAAAAATTAGACAAGACAAATAACATTTATATCACACTTTTCTCCTGGCAGACTCAAAGCACCAGAGCTGCAGCCACTAGGGCACACTCTATAGGCAGTAGCACAGATATGTAGCCAGACATGGCCTTGTATTTTGTGTTCAACAGTTGTCAAGAGAAAAATTAGACAAGACAGCAGTGTTAGGAAGACTTGCCTAAGGTCTCCTACTGAATAGGTGCTGGCTTACTGAACAGACAGAGATGAGATTCGAGCTCTGGTCTCCTGTGTCAGAGGCAGAGGCAGACAACTGAGTCAAATGGGCATACACGTCATAGATAATGCGCCGGATTGAGCCGCTGGCTCGATCCTGGCGCATCCCCGCTCGCACTCCTTATCTTCCGCTTGATTCCCCGTTATTGTCCACCCGCAGGGATCGAGCGGGGAATCTATCCGGCGGGTCATCGGACCTGTCGGATATTATCAATCGAGCCATCAGCGGCTCGATTGATAAGGAGCAAACGCTCCGTGTATGCCCAGCAGAAACAGTGGAACAAATGCTAGAAAAAAACTCAGCTAAGAAGCTTGTTCTGTGAAGTCTCGGCTGAGACTATATTTAGTGCACTTGAATACTATGATGAAACACCACAGATGAACAAACAAGTTAATCTGGTTTATATTAACCCCCCCCCCCCCAAACACACACACTTTACCAAAAGTTGCTCTCTTGTGCAATGCCCCATCTGCACTCCTCCATTGAACAGTACATGATTCTACGCTAAGCTGAGAAGTGCATCTGTAAAGGGCTCATAGAAAGCAGATCCGCTATAATGATCAAGCACCATTTTTAGCACCCAGGGCATCTCAATAGCAAATTTAATATACATGGCAACAATGTGACTCATTAATAATAAAACTTCAATTTTACCTTTTTACTTTTAAAAGTTTAGCAGAGGCCTTTATTATCCTATTTCCATGGCCTGTCTGACCACAGATGTTCCAGGCAGATAAGGACTGATGTAATTACTTTATTGCAATCATTAGCAAAGAGCAAACAAGAAGTTTTTCATGGGGGGAGGGGTGGGGGTTAGATTGTACACTGTTCTTCAAAGAGTTTACAAAAGTCACAGATGCTATCTTCACACCTTATCATGGATAAATAATGGGCAGATAGAAGGGGAGGGGGGAACATGGCAGCTCCTATAGCTTTTAGAAACCAGGAAAAAAGTGGTGCTTGGTTCCCTTTAAACTGTCCCGTTCTGACCTGTTATAACTCTTCTTCATCTTTCTCCATCAATGGTTGATCTTTGCAAGGACATGCCCTTGGCCACTGAAGATTACCTAGTGTGAGCAAATACCTCATGATCGTTTCTGATCAACAAGGGAGTAAGTAATCATCTGTTCTCTCATTTTAAACACCAGGGTCAGCCATACTATTCAAGGGAACAAAACACATATATAAGTAGATAAATAATTGTTCTACTTACATACCATATTTGTATTGTTCACATTTTGATTTCTGTGAATTCTATATAGTAAATAAAGAGAAAACTATCCCAGACAATTTCCATCTTTACTGCCTCTAACTAAAGCCAATCCTGATTCAATTTCCTCCCTTACTCTTTTTTCTCTCCTCTGCTTGAAATGGTGTATGCAGAGTTGCACTATCATATCTAGTTTGCTTTGTAAACACATGTGAGCAGAACATAGATTGAATTTCAGCAGCTTCTGCAGAGGGGTGAGGTGATTTATCTTAAGGGGCCCATACACTGGTCGATTTCAGCAATTCTACAGAATCAATCAGAAATCGATTCTATCAATTCAGCCAATCAATCGATTTGTGGCTGATTTCCATCAATTTGATCTATTTGACTGGATGGAATCTAGGTCAATCTGCTGCTGGCAGCAGATCGATGGCCCATAGAGTTGCATTGGATCTAATGGTCCAAGAATGCATTTAGATCAATTTCCAATAGATTTCCAATAGATTTCATTCTGAATCTATTGGAAATCTGTTCCTAGTGTGTGGCACACATCAGATAGATTCCTGTCAGATTCGACCTGACAGAAATCTATCTAATGGTCGAATCTGCTGCAAATCTAGCAGTGTATGGCCACCTTTAGAGTCAGAAACAGTTTATTCGCCAAGCATGACTGGGTCATGCTCGGAATTGGATTTGGAACATAAAAACAGCTCGGTTCGGAAGACAATAATCGTTAAGGCAATTGATGACAATAGAGCAACCGTAAACAACATAACAAAACAAAGAACTAAAAGAACCATGAATAAGTAGTGATTGTCAATACAATAATAAATGCAGCTTTAAAGGGAACCTTAACTGAGAGTGATATGGATGTTTCCTATTAAACAATACCAGTTGCCTGGCAGTCCAGCTGATCTCTGTGACTGCAATAGTGGCTGAATCACACCCTGAAACAAGCATGCAGCTAATCCAGTCTGACTTCAGTCAGAGCACCTGATCTGCATGCTTGTTCAGGGGCTGTGGCTAAATGTATTAGAGACACAGGATCAGCAGGCGATTCAGGCAACTGGTATTATTTTAAAAGGAAAAATCCATATCCTTCTCAGTTTAGGTTCCCTTTAAACAGTGTGTGACACTGGACTGGAGACTGGAACACAAAAAAGCAGCAGCTGTTCCAGTTCACCATTTTATCGGGACAATTTGCTCCAGCTACAGTCCTGGGGGAAGCCACTGTATAGAGTTCAAGAGGTTGACAGCGTAGGGGAAGAAGGAGTTCTTATGCCCTGCTGTCTTGGTGAAGATGGCCCGAAACCTCTCCCCAGATGGGAGCCAGTTAAAGTAGCAGTGGCCTGGATGTGAGGGGTCATTTGCAATCCTCTGTGCTCTGGATCGCAGTCTGAAGTTGTAGCGGAGGTCGAGTAACGGGAGGGGTTTCCTGATTATTTTGTCGCTGACCTGATGACCCTCTGTAGCATGTATCTTTCCCTGTTCGAGGAGCCAGCATACCATACCAGAATGGATGAGAAGATGACAGATTTTATGGTAGCAGTATAAAAGCTTGACAGAAACTCCTGGGCCATCCTGAACTTCCTCAGTTGGCGAAGGAAGAAAAGTCTTTGTTTGACCTTCCTCTGTGTGGTGGCAGTTTGAGCCTTCCAGCTCAGGTTGCTGGAGATGTGAGTTCCTAGGAGGCGGACGCAGGATACTCTTTCAACCTCAGTGCCGCCAATGAAGATTAGAGGTGGGGTAAGGGCATGTTTCCTGAAGTCTATGATCATCTCGACGGTTTTGGCCATGTTGAGGACCAGCCTGTTTTCCTTGCTCCATAGGCAAATTCTGTCAATCTGCTAACGATAGGCCTGCTCATCATTCTTGGTTACAAGACCAACAATAGTGGTGTAATAAGCGAACTTGATGACCTTGACCGAGTCTGCTGTGGACCTGCAGTTACTGGTGTAGAGAGAAAACAGGATTGGGGACAGGACGCAGCCCTGTGGGGCATCGGTGTTGGTAACCTTTGTTTCAGAGGAGATCTTACCCAACTTAAAGACTTGGGAGCTGTTGGTCAGGAAGTCCATGATCCAATGTCATAGAGTCGGGTGGACTTCGAGTGCCGCCAGGTCATTCTGAAGGATGCGAGGACAGACTGTATTATGCACCGAGCTGAAGTCAAGTAGGTGGATTCTGGCGTACAAATCAGGTTTATGCAGGTGTTCACTGATGAGCTCTAGGTAGATGTTGATAGCATCATCAGTGGACATGTTTGCTCTGTACGCGAACTGGAAAGGATCCAGTCAGGGCATCGCGGAGTGCTTGAGGTCAGACAGAATCACCCTTTCTAAGGTATTCATGATGACAGAGGTAAGGGCCACAGGCCTATAGTTATTGAGGTTGTATATGCCCTGCTTTTTGGGGACAGACATAATTGTGGACCTCTTGAAGCACTCTGGGACTTTGCCCTTCTGTAAGGACTTGGCATAGATGGAGGTGAGGACAGGAGCTAAATGCTGCAAGCATGTTTTTAGGCATGCCGATGACACGCCATATTCTATTTCTTTTCTCAGCCTCATGGCACACTGAACTGCCCTCAGCCAATAAGCAAGGAGCAAGGGAAGATAACAAGGTTTTTTTAAGCTTCGATCTCCCTGGCAATGTATTAGAAAAGAGCCAGGCTGACTGAGATAAGATTCATTACAGCAGACACATTTATAATTATATTGGAATGCTTGCAATGCATGGTCAGGATGTAAACTGCATAATAAACACAGAGCAGTGGGTAATAGGAATTTAATTTTATGGCTGACAATCTCTCTTTAAAAAGGCAACAAGGAAACCAAGAAAGGGGCAAATGCATCCCAAACTCTAGGGGCTTTTGCTCACAAGCACAGTTTGCATTTTGGAATCTGTAGTTAACTGGCAATGGTTCTCTACAATCTGGAAGTTCATATTAGAAACACAATATTTTATTTTTAAGATAAACTTTACTAAGCATTATCTGGGGTTTGAAAGGATCAGGAAGCAGAACCTATCCCTGCAGGTAGGGAGAGTTTATAATCTGACAACGGGTCTGAAAACTCATCTTCAGTCTGCCTGATTCATTACACATTTCTTTCAGTGCAAAATCAAGCTTAGGCAGTCAATTCATTTAACACAAAGAAATAGGTGGGCAGAATTGAAGTTGATCTTGAAGATTTATTTATTTCACTGTAATAATTTAGAATGCAAAAGGTTTGATTGTTGAAGCCTAAAATAGGTTTTACATTCTTAATGAGATTCATAAATCATATGAAATAAGCCACATTTTAATTTAGCGCTCATTGCCCCTGTAAATTCATCAGGATTTTTTTTTCCCTTTTCCCTCTTTTCTGTTCTCTAAGGAGGAAAGAATACATAGGTTTGATGATTGAACGCAAGATTATGCAACAAATAATTTATACTTCTACATTTCCTTCTGGCTGGAGCCATTTTGCATATTTTTGCACTATACCTTGTGAGCAAGCATTATTTCTTACAAGCAATATATAAAACAAATTAAAAATGCGCATATAACAGCAGCTTAAATTTACAGTTGTTTTAAGAGGTTAGAAAGCAATAAACAATAATAGAGAGAAGCGACGTAACATGGGTAATAAAATGTACAATTTTTATAGTACTGTATTACTGCCCATGAATCAGCCCACTGCAGACTCAAATTAAACTAACTGCAGTGGTTAAAAAGACATAAATGAATTGGCAGGCAAACCTTTTCTTTAGAACTGTGTCCTATTTTGAAGCTTATCAAGTGCCATGACAAGACTTATTACATTAAACTGCCCATAACAAGCAAATTACACTAAACTGCCAAAATTCTGAAGCACATGAAGCAAAATGTCTATTCGAGCTTGGATCACATGCTTCCTGCCAATAAAGGATATTGTACATTCCTATGAATACATATGCATACGCATCAGCCTAAATACAAGGGATTCCACAGAAGTGATTGTAAGTAAATAGATTTTCAAATAGTTTAACAAAAATCATTTTCTAACGCTATTTAAAGAAACACTGAAGTGTCTTTTTTTTACCTTAGTTTTGTCTCTAGCCGTCTTCAGCATTAAATTCAAAGCTGATTCGCTGCATCCCCTCAGCAGAACGAGTGATTTATGCCCCAGAATTAGCCTAGGAAAGTTCCATACTTTCCAGGATTTTGCTTCCTGGTAGAGGCAGAGCTTTGCACAGTAGCTCTGCTTCTTGTCCAGTCAATCCCTGCCGATCTCCGCCTCTCCCCGCCCCTCTCTAATCTGGAGACTGCACCACAGAGCAAGACTGCTTGGTGTCACTGGTTCAGTTAAATAATTTGTGCACCCAGTTCATTCGTTAAATTAGGCACTGCCATAGACAGCAATGTAATGTATTATATAGCCAAACTCCAGCTGTCAGGGGAGCATGTGTTTGACATGCGCAATCAGCCCTGGGGTTCGGTTCTATAGCCAAACTCTAGATTGGCTTTGGCGCAGCCATAGCTGAGAACCATAATCAGCTATAGATATAGTCGAGTACAGTTATTTGCAGCGACAGAATGTTATTGGCTATGTGCCCCTGGCTATAGAGGTTAGTAATAGGCTTGCTTATAGGAGGGTTAGTGTTAGGGAATAGTTACTGTTGGCTTAGTTATAGGAGAGTTAGTGTTAGGCATAGTTATAGGAGGGATAGCGTTAGGCATAGTTATAGGAGGGTTAGTATTAGGGGATAGTGTTAGAGGTTAGTGTTTGCTTAGTTATAGGAGAGTTAGTGTTAGGCATAGTTATAGGAGGGATAGCGTTAGGCATAGTTATAGGAGGGTTAGTATTAGGGGATAGTGTTAGAGGTTAGTGTTTGCTTAGTTATCGGAGAGTTAGTGTTAGGCATAGTTATAGGAGGGATAGCGTTAGGCATAGTTATAGGAGGGTTAGTATTAGGGGATAGTGTTAGAGGTTAGTGTTTGCTTAGTTATCGGAGAGTTAGTGTTAGGCATAGTTATAGGAGGGATAGCGTTAGGCATAGTTATAGGAGGGTTAGTATTAGGGGATAGTGTTAGAGGTTAGTGTTTGCTTAGTTATAGGAGAGTTAGTGTTAGGCATAGTTATAGGAGGGATAGCTTTAGGCATAGTTATAGAAGGGTTAGTATTAGGGGATAGTGTTAGAGGTTAGTGTTTGCTTAGTTATCGGAGAGTTAGTGTTAGGCATAGTTATAGGAGGGATAGCGTTAGGCATAGTTATAGAAGGGTTAGTATTAGGGGATAGTGTTAGAGGTTAGTGTTTGCTTAGTTATTGGAGAGTTAGTGTTAGGCATAGTTATAGGAGGGATAGCTTTAGGCATAGTTATAGGAGGGTTAGTATTAGGGGATAGTGTTAGAGGTTAGTGTTTGCTTAGTTATCGAAGAGTTAGTGTTAGGCATAGTTATAGGAGGGATAGCGTTAGGCATAGTTATAGGAGGGTTAGTATTAGGGGATAGTGTTAGAGGTTAGTGTTTGCTTAGTTATCGGAGAGTTAGTGTTAGACATAGTTAGAGGAGGGCTAGCATTAGGCATAGTTATAGGAGGGTTAGTATTAGTGGATAGTGTTAGAGGTTAATGTTTGCTTAATTATAGGAGTGTTGGTGTTAGGCATAAGAGGGTTAGTGTTAGGGCAAACTGTATGGGGAGGTTAGATTTGATAGTGTTAGATGGTTAAAGTTAATTTGATGTTAGGAAGCGTCAGCAATAGCAGCTACTGATGTTAAGCCAAAATGAATAGGCTTTTGGGCCATGTGCTATAAATCAGCAAATCTGGATGTATGCCTGGTTTTACAAAAACACAAAATTAATAATTTCCACATTCACTCTCTGTTGTGAAGCACTGCATTATGGTGATTACTTCTTGTTCAAGTGAAGCTGAATAATTGCAAATGCCTTATGTTTTAGGAATGCAGAAATGTACTTGCCAATAAGATGTATTTTACATTCGGGATTAAAATGAGTGAAAATGTTTTTTGTTCAGTTTAAGGCTCATGAAATACGGTATGTTTATTGTGCAGTGTATTTAAAGGACAACTGAAGTGAGGAGAACATGGAGGCTGCCATATTTATTTTATTTTAAACAATACCAGTTGCATGGCAGCCCGGCTGATCTATTTTTTGGCTGCAGTAGTGTCTAAATGACACCTGAAACAAGTATGTAGCTCATCTTGCCAGATCTGACAGTAATGTAAGACACACCTGATTTGCTGCATGCTTGTTCAGGGTCTATGGCTAAAAGAATTAGAGGAAGAGGATAAACAGGATAGCCAGGCAACTTGTATTGTTCAAAAGGAAATAAATATGGCAGCCTCCATATCACCCTTGCTTTTGTTGTCCTTAAAATTATTATTATTATTATTATTTATTTATGAAGCACCAACATATTCCGGGGCGCTGAACAAAATAGGAAAACAAACAAGGGGTACATAATGATATACATCAAGTATGGACACTGGTACAAAATACAGAACTGGTGATTACAATGGCAGATGTAACATGATGAATAAAATGTATAACAGAGAGAAAGCTATTAAATAAATACAATTCCAAGACACAAAAGGGTGAGAGAGCCCTGCCCTTGCAAGCTTACAATCTAAAGGAATGAGGGGAAACAGGAGGTGGGGAAGTATACAGTATACAGTACATACAGGCAGTGCATGATTAGGTTATTTAGTAAGGAGTAAAACTAGACGTGAGGTCGAAAGGTGAATGGCCTAAGTTACAATGTAAGCTACTGTGTTATTCAGCTTGTATTGCTATTTCTACTTAAAGAGAATCTGTACTGTGAAAATCTTACATAAATAAACGTACCAGCCTGTTTGTTGTCTTCTCCTAGCCCCCTCTGGGACATTTTCGCCGCTCCCCGCTGTTTTCTTGGTGATAAAATCACTCACTGTTTTATTCATTGTTTTTGTAAACAATGAAAATGGCCGCTGAACAGGAAATACATAATCAGAGCCAGGTGCCTGTTTGCAGAGGCTCCTCTCAAACGTGATTTGATTGCTGGAATGTTACTCCACTTGTTGCCTTAGCTGCTTGTCTGAGCTCTGCACTGATCTTTCTGCACTCACAGCTGTTCACAAGGTCACAGCTCCTGAGCCTACAGACCCTGGCTGTGAGCAGTGACCTTGTCTGACTCATACACACAGCACACACACAGAGCCTGCAGGGGGTGTGGAGGAGGTGTGTATAACTTCTCCCTATCACAACAGAGCAGTGCATTCCTCTCTGCCTTGACAAGGCTTGACAAAGGAAAGAAGATTCGATTTATTACAGAGACAGTGCAACTAGAAAAGGCTGTAGTAACCCAGACCACATTAGAACAGGTATAGGAATTTGTAGGATAGAAGAAATAAGGCTGAAATTTTTGTTACAGAGTCTCTTTAAGATAGTGGTGATGATGGGTGTATTGTAGCTTTGTGTAGCTTGCTTCAAGCCTACAAGAAGACAAGGCTGTATCACTGAATGTAGCAAGGGCTACTGAAGAAATCTCTACTACAAAGAAGAGTTGTGATAACAATTATCTGTACCAGGCACATCTCACAGCATGGATCATTAAACAGTGATAAGCCTCTTAGTTGTAGAGTTGTGTGGTTGTGTAAGGTATATTTACAGAACCTGAATAAAATCCATGAATGCAAGGAACGCACGTAAAGTTTACCGGGCTTTACGCAATCTACATTGAAATCATTACGCAAATACCGTCATTTACATTTTACATGAAACTGACATCTGACTTCTAGCTGCATTTAATGTTTGCAGAGCCTTACCTAGCAAGATTCCATATTTATACTATAATACAACAGTCATTCCACAGATTGTTTTATTAATTTTAAGCAAATTAATGCAGCTTGGAACTGGACCAAAAAAAAATCATCAGCTATTGCTTTTGATTGGTTCATTTC
The DNA here is from genome assembly GCF_040937935.1 of Hyperolius riggenbachi. Lineage (NCBI taxonomy): Eukaryota > Metazoa > Chordata > Amphibia > Anura > Hyperoliidae > Hyperolius > Hyperolius riggenbachi. The sequence continues at coordinate 184,961,110 of NC_090646.1, forward strand.
TAAGATGTATACATTTGCAAAAGATTCACATATTTACATTACCTCAAAATAATTTGCATCTCATTGCCCATCCCTATACACTGAGCGTGACTTTGAGCCCATAATTTCCCTTTATGTAAAAGGCCTCTGAGTACGGTAAGTGTACTTTGGTCACAAAAAGCATGTCAAGTTATATTTGTCTGTTACATGTGTTGTTCTTTACATGCAATGTTTATGCATTACCTAGATCACTTTTAACTGGATACTGTAAGGCTTGGTGGTGTATTCTCCCCAGTCAGCATGCAACGCCTGAGCTGACGTGGAGGAGGTACACACACTAGCACAAGGAAACAGGCTATCCCTAGTATAGTGGAGGGGAGGACTGACTCCAAAAGGAGATTGTGGCGCACAGAGCCGGTGCAGATCCGACAGCCACAAACAATACTTTTGCGATAATGTCTCAGCGCAAGGTAGCGCTGAGCGCATAAACCAGAACTGAGGAGATCAGGACAGGTAGACAGAATGAACGCTTGCTAGCTAGCCGCTACTTAGTGACAGCAAGCGTCCACAACAAGACAGACTGGAATGAGGCAGCCAATACGTTTGCAGCGATGGCGTGCCTCACAAAGACAGGACAGGATAGTCAGGAAATAGCAGGATCAAGATAGATGAACGTAACACAGACAAAAATACAATAAGTATGTTTTCCTAGCGTATTACAATTACAGCTATCAATGAAACTATTTGTAACGTCTGACTAACATATGTATATATCGGCAATGAACCGATATATGACATAAGCAGGAACACTGACTTAGACTGGAGCAATACAGGGAACAGGACTCAGAAGGATTCGCTATCTCTTCGCAGAGATGAACACAATCCACAAATGGTAACAGAACAGGATTCAGAAGGATTCGTTATCTCTTTGCAGAGATGAACGCAATCCACAAACGGTAACAGAACAGGATTCAGAAGGATTCGTTATCTCTTCGCAGAGATGAACGCAATCCACAAACAGAACCAGAAGCAGGGTAACTACCTCAGCACGGGTGATCACGGTACGCGCAACCTACCAAAACGTGCTGGAAAGCTGACTAACTGCACACAGGATATAAACAGTTCGTGTACGTATACATCAGCGACACTGATGTATCAACGTAACACGAATACAAGGAAAATAATAAACGTGCTGGTATGCATATATATTGGCAATGAACCAATATATGATGCAAAGACCAGCAAAGTATCTTTAGAACAAGAAACACGATCGGGGGCTGAAGCGACAGCAAGACAGGCTTAAACTGAAGCTATGAAAACCTGAGGAGTCCTGCAGGAAGCAGATCTTTATACTGAGGTCATCCAATGGGAGCAGACATGCAGATTCCCACACAGGTGAATGATAATCAGTCACAAGCTGACAGCAGGGAAAGGCAGACAAAGCTATGCAGCTTGCATGGAAAGAGATCAGAACTGCCTGAGCTGCAGCACTACTACTTCCAGCAATACCTGCTGCAGCAGCGATCATGACAGTACCCCCGCCCTTAAAAGCGGATTCCAGACGCTTTTCAAAACTGAAATTCCCAACAAAACAGTCTGACTGATAATTCATGATGACCGGGACAGCCCGGCAAGACCAAATTCCAGAATCAGTCCCCACAAGACTGGACCCATCAGAACCAGAACCTACAGAACCATGCCCATCAGTACTACAAGCCCCAGTGTGACACCCATCAGAACCATGATTTCCAGAAGAAAGCCCTCCGAAACTCCCTGAGCGATACCCACCGCCTTCCAGGAACCGTTCAAAAACGCCAAAGCCTTTGCAATGCCCACCGGGACTGTCTTTACCAACACAAAACCCACTGTTGAACGAGTCCAAGGCACCAGGACAAGTTTTCTCAGAGACCTCCCAGAACACCTTGAAGCTCCAAAGAGATCCCCATAGGTCAGAACGCCCCTTAGGCTCACATGGAGAACTATCAAGAACCCCTATGGAACCTAGGGCAATTCCCGAGTCAGGGCCACAAGGACAAACATCAAGATCAGGGCTTTCAGGGACCAGAACCATCTCTGGGCATGCAGGCAGACTGGCAACATCAGAACATGTTCCCACTAAGGAAGCATCAGAGCACGCTAACTCCTTAGACACACTTGGGCATTCTGGCACACAAAGAACATCTGGGCACACTGGCACAAGAGAAACCTCTGGGCATGTCAAGGAACTGTGAGCCTCAGGGTCAGCCAAGACAGGACCAAAACCAGGACTGGCCAAAAAAAATCATCATGACTAGACTTCGCAACTACTGGACTTTTACACGAGAATGCAGGATCAGACTTAGATGTCGCTGATTCCAGCAAAGTCAGTAACAAATCAGATTCAGGGGCACTAACAAGACAGGACAAATCTTCTGATGTATGCACTGAACCAGATAGGGACTCCACAACTACCTCTGGACTGGACAGAGACTCATCTAATACACTGGATTGGAGCTCATGAGGCGCTGCAGAACAAGTCAGTATTGCAGCAGCCCCCACTGGACTAGGCAAAACTGAGGAATTCCCTGGACAGGAAGGGGACTCTGAAACCTCTGCCACAGCGGCCAGAGAACCAGAATATTTCAGGATACAGGGCTGGGTTTCAGGAACACTCATTAGACCGGACTGAAATTCTGAGATTTCTATTATTTTGACCAGAGAATCAGAATTATCCATGTTACAGGGCAAAACTTTTGAAACATTCAGAGGACAGGGCTGGAGTTCCTCGACTGTTACAACACTGGAGAGGGACTCAACAACATTGGTTAAATCAGACTGTGTACAGGGCAAGGTATCTAACACACTTGCTGACGAGGACAATATTTCAATGGCTTCTGCTTCGCTGGGCAGAAATTCATCAAGTTTTATTAGAGCAGACTGTAATTCCAAAACAGCTGCTAGACAAGTGAATATTACTGCAACACCAACTGAGGTAAGCAGTGCCTCAGACTCCTCTGCTAGAGGGTTTGAAGTATCCAAAGTACTGGGTGAAGCATAAGACTCTGCGACCACAGCTTCACTGGACAGGATCACTGAACAGTCCATATTGCAGGGCAAAACCATGGAAGCACCTGCTGGACAGCATAATGATTCTGTGACCTGAGTTTCATTGGAGAGATCTACTGCACAATTCATGGTACAGGGCAAATTTACTGGAACATTTTCTGAACACGGTAACAATTCTGCGATTTCGGATTCACATAGCAGACGCTCTGAGCTACTCACGAAACTAGAGCGAGGTGTAGAAACAGGAAGATCAAAACACAATGTTTGCGCATCTGAATCACCATTCAATTGTAAAATTGGAAAATTCAGATGCTGGGGTTCTGAGGTTTCTGGACAGGATTGCTGGGACTCGGAAACTGATGTAGTGCATCTATTGGCATCTGCTGGATCAGACAGGAGTTGAACTTTATTAACACAGGTAATTTCTGCAGAAGTGTTTGCAGAGACAGGCAAGATTTTTCTGGTGTCTGTTTCACTGAACAAAGACTCATGAGTACTGGCTAGGCTGGACTCAGAAGTCAGCAGGACCTCTGGATTCTCTGCTGAGAAATTTGTGCAGGGCAAAGTTAAGAAAGTATCAGTGGCTTCTGTTTTACTGGGAAGTAACACTGAGTTATCCATGGTACAGGGTGGAGTTACAGGAACATTCACAAGACATGGCAGGGACTCAGTAACTGGAGAAGTGGGACAGTCTCCAATTGACAGTGTGTCTTCCCTGGTATCAACTGATTGAATCGCATAAAAATCGTCCAAAATCATTTTCCACACATCGATCAATGGAGCCACAAAGTCATACCCACACACACCAGTTTTTATTAGGTTATAGGCAGACTTAATGCATGCATTCAATACTAATTCACTTTTTGCACTGTAAAATTGACAAAATGAACTTGAATCATTCTTCCATTCATTGACCAGAGCTTCCATCTCTCCTTTCTCAAATGGAGGATTCCAAGCATACTTAACAGGCAGATCATAGTTTGCAGATATGATTGTGGCAGGGACATATATTGGGTTAATTAGCAGGTGATTGGCAGATTCCTTATTCTTAAGAATCTCCAATACCTGTAGCAAGTGTTGAACTGTAGTGTATGCAAACTTTCCTTGTTTCACAAATAAGTTGATTTGTTCAATACTCTGTAATATCTCCTCATAATCATACTCAAATAATTCTTTTAAACAAAAATCTTTATTTTCCCTAGCCAGTGATGAAAGTTCATTAGTAGTTTTATAAGTCCATTTAACTCCCCTGACAGACAATTGCATTTCATTATCTGTTAATGGCAGAATCTCATTACAGGTCTCAGTCGCTAAGGATAACGACTCTGCAGATCGGACACGTTTCTTAGAACGTTTGCGTTTTGCCTTAGACCCTGCTGCCTTTGGTGATTTATTCAAAGCTGCAGGAAAATTATCAGGAACACTCTCTGCTTGCTGATCATTTTTGCAAACAATTGAAAGGGCAGCTGATTGGCCTGCTGCCAGGAGTTCATTTAGAGGAAAAGGCAATGGATCTATGCGCAACCAGTTATGGATCACAAACGCTAGAAATTCCAGCGGTCTCTCTTTCAAATCGGAATGATTGAGAACATCAAATGCCCACTGAAACAATTCCCCTTTAAATAAAATATAACTTAGCTGGAGTGCCCAGGTTGAAACAGGAGTCGCTTGGAGATCGGGATTGGCCAGGAACCTGGCACATTTAGAGAAAAACTCATTTTCTGTTTCAGAGCTAAGTTCTTCAAATTTCTTAAAGGAACAGGAACCATAATTAACAGTGTCATACTTTCTGGGAATCCCCCCCACAATGGGGATTGGTAATGGGGTTTTCATAATGTAAGGCTTGGTGGTGTATTCTCCCCAGTCAGCATGCAACGCCTGAGCTGACGTGGAGGAGGTACACACACTAGCACAAGGAAACAGGCTATCCCTAGTATAGTGGAGGGGAGGACTGACTCCAAAAGGAGATTGTGGCGCACAGAGCCGGTGCAGACCTGACAGCCACAAACAATACTTTTGCGATAACGTCTCAGCGCAAGGTAGCGCTGAGCGCATAAACCAGAACTGAGGAGATCAGGACAGGTAGACAGAATGAACGCTTGCTAGCTAGCCGCTACTTAGTGACAGCAAGCGTCCACAACAAGACAGACTGGAATGAGGCAGCCAATGCGTTTGCAGCGATGGCGTGCCTCACAAAGACCGGACAGGATAGTCAGGAAATAGCAGGATCAAGATAGATGAACGTAACACAGACAAAAATACAATAAGTATGTTTTCCTAGCGTATTACAATTACAGCTATCAATGAAACTATTTGTAACGTCTGACTAACATATGTATATATCGGCAATGAACCGATATATGACATAAGCAGGAACACTGACTTAGACTGGAGCAATACAGGGAACAGGAATCAGAAGGATTCGCTATCTCTTCGCAGAGATGAACACAATCCACAAATGGTAACAGAACAGGATTCAGAAGGATTCGTTATCTCTTTGCAGAGATGAACGCAATCCACAAACTGTAACAGAACAGGATTCAGAAGGATTCGTTATCTCTTCGCAGAGATGAACGCAATCCACAAACAGAACCAGGAGCAGGGTAACTACCTCAGCACGGGTGATCATGGTACGCGCAACCTACCAAAACGTGCTGGAAAGCTGACTAACTGCACACAGGATATAAACAGTTCGTGTACGTATACATCAGCGACACTGATGTATCAACGTAACACGAATACAAGGAAAATAATAAACGTGCTGGTATGCATATATATTGGCAATGAACCAATATATGATGCAAAGACCAGCAAAGTATCTTTAGAACAAGAAACACGATCGGGGGCTGAAGCGACAGCAAGACAGGCTTAAACTGAAGCTATGAAAACCCGAGGAGTCCTGCAGGAAGCAGATCTTTATACTGAGGTCATCCAATGGGAGCAGACATGCAGATTCCCACACAGGTGAATGATAATCAGTCACAAGCTGACAGCAGGGAAAGGCAGACAAAGCTATGCAGCTTGCATGGAAAGAGATCAGAACTGCCTGAGCTGCAGCACTACTACTTCCAGCAATACCTGCTGCAGCAGCGATCATGACAGATACCTTGCATTGATCCTACAGTATATTTCTCTACTGAGTCTTTTGCTCTTTGGGTTTCTCCTTGTTAGTAACTGAAACCATACTGAATTTTTTTAATTCAACGTTGTCACTTTTTCCAGCAATAACATCTTTACAGTCTTGCTTTCCAACCTATTACTGTTAAAGATCCCTTTAAGCGAAGCAAAAATAAACCTATGAAATAATTATTGAATGTGTAGTACAGGTAAGAAATAGAATATTAGCAGCAAAGAAAAAAGTCTCATGTTGTTTTCCCGTACAGGAAGAGTTAAAAAAAAACTTCAGTTGTTACCTATGCGGAAGAGCTTCTCTGAGCTAAAGTCCTGTTTTTGGAATCACTTAGATAGCCAAGAAACAGTGAGAGGCCCAGTGCACACCAAAAACCTCTAGCAGATCTGCAAATTGCTAGAGTTTTTGAAGCAGATTTCAGGGCGATTCTAGGCATGTTTTCTACACATGCCTAGCCTTTTTGTTTTGTTGCGTTTTTGTGTAGCAGATTACAAATATTGTTACAGTAAAGCTGTTACTGAACAGCTTCTGTAACAAAAACGCCTGGAAAACCGCTCTGATCTAGCGTTTTTCAGAGCAGTTTTCCACTTTCCTATACTTTAACATTGAGGCAGAAACGCCTCAGAAATCTAAAAAAATGCTGCAGCCCCTGAGTTTGCGTTTGTGGAAAAAACGAACTGCTCTGGTGTGCACCATCCCATTCACTTTCATTAGCTAAGCGTTTTTCTCCCTGCAAGCATTTTAAAAACCGTTTCAGAACCGCTCTGGTGTGCACCAGCCCAGAGACAGCTTCAGATAAGGTTTTACTGCAGGGAAGCTCAAAGGGTCACTATTTCTGCTTTGTTTTATAGCTTAAAAGACAGTGTGTGGTTACTAAACTGCAAATATGGCAGCCTGATGCAATGTTATAAAAAAAAGGCAATATAACTGAAAATAAAAATATGCGACTTTACTTTGCTACTAATGTTCTATTCATTATCCGTACTACACATACAATTCATTATATTAAAAGTTTGTTTTCACTTCAATTAAGATACTTGGCATATGGTTCTTATATTACTTTGAGTTCACTGCAATTTTACTTCACTAAACCCCATCCTTGATTGGAGTAGGATCATCTACATCTCTGCCCCTTTATGGAATCCATGGCATATTTTTCAGTCTCATTCCAGTAGCTGGAGTATAATTGAAGTGAGTCAATTATGGCCTACAAAGGGTTAATATAAGTAGGTGTGGTTTGTAAGCCCAGGGAGCACTAGGAAGTGTTCTGAAGTGAGGGGGAAACCTAAACAGGGTTTAACAGTTGCGGATCTGTAATAAGGTCTCAAGCAGTGAGGCGGGGGCCTTTTGTGAGGTCTAGGGGTTTATTATTCCCTTGTAATGTATATATGCATTTCATTCAATCACAGCTGAATACCTTTACTTTTATATAGAGCTTATTTTTCATTCTTGCATTTCAGTACACCCAGCACAAGTGTTTTTATTGCTGCTGAATCCATACAATATTCTTTAGCAGTGAATGCTGGATTTCAGCTAGCAAAACCCACTTCACTGAATTATTGGCTGTGAATTGTCTAGCATGACTGGAAAGAGGGAAAGCGGTCAATAAGTATTCTATTTCCAAATGTATATAAGAAAAGAAGGAGGGAAAAAGTCTACATCCAAGTTCATACAAGAAAAGTATGTTTATATTTAAAAATACACATTTATTAGTATAAATCTTATTTAAGTCCACGAAATATAAATATTAAAAAACAGGAAGTCTTTATAAAGCTCCATTCTCAACCAGCACCACTAGGGGATAGGGAGTTCAGACCTAAACAGTTCAGACTTTATGCACAGCCTGGGTATACTGATTGATGGTGAATTAAGCTTCAGGAATCAAATCTAAGCAGAAGTGAAACTTTCCTTCTTTTACCAAAAGAACATTGCAAAAATGAAGCACCCCATACCTCCAGCAGACTTTCCGACTCTGCAATTAATACAAAATGCTGCTACAAGGCGGCCGGTTAACAAGCTGTTAACCCCGCCATTGCTACAGAATGCTGATCATTTGCTTACTCCGCTGACTACCCATAAAATGAAGAATTCTATTTAACCACTTAAGGACTGCAGTCATAAAACCCCTTAAGGACCAGAGCCTTTTTTTCCATTCGGACCACTGCAGCTTTCACGGTTTATTGCTCAGTCATACAACCTACCACCTAAATGAATTCTACCTCCTTTTCTTGTCACTAATACAGCTTTCTTTCGGTGCTATTTGATTGCTGCTGCGAGTTTTAGTTTTTATTATATTCATCAAAAAAGACATGAATTTTGTCAAAAAAATGACTTTTTTAACTTTCTGTGCTGACATTTTTCAAATAAAGTAAAATTTCCTATACATTTGAGCGCGAAAGTTATTCTGCTACATGTCTTTGATAAAAAAAAACCCATTCAGTGTATATTTATTGGATTGGGTAAAAGTTATAGCGTTTACAAACTATGGTGCCAAAAGTGAATTTTCCCATTTTCAAGCATCTCTGACTTTTCTGCGCACCTGTCAGGTTTCATGAGGGGCTAAAATTCCAGGATAGTACAAATCCCCCCCAAATGACCCCATTTTGGAAAGAAGACATCCCAAAGTATTCAGTGAGAGGCATGGTGAGTTCATAGAAGATTTTATTTTTTGTCACAAGTTAGCGGAAAATGACACTTTGTAACAAAAAAAAAAAAAAAAAAAGTTTCCATTTCTTCTAACTTGCGACAAAAAAAAATGAAATCTGCCACGGACTCACTATGCTACTCTCTGAATACCTTGAAGTGTCTACTTTCCAAAATGGGGTCATTTGTGGGGTGTGTTCACTGTCCTGGCATTTTGGGGGGTGCCTAATTGTAAGCACCCCTGTAAAGCCTAAAGATGCTCATTGGACTTTGGGCCCCTTAGCGCAGTTAGGCTGCAAAAAAGTGCCACACATGTGGTATTGCCGTACTCAGGAGAAGTAGTATAATGTGTTTTGGGGTGTATTTTTACACATACCCATGCTGGGTGGGAGAAATATCTCCGTAAATGACAATTGTTTTCTTTTTTTAACACACAATTGTCAATTTATAGAGATATTTCTCCCACTCAGCATGGGTATGTGGAAAAATACACCCCAAAACACATTATACTACTTCTCCTGAGTACGGCGATACCACATGTGTGGCACTTTTTTGCACCCTAACTGCGCTAAGGGGCCCAAAGTCCAATGAGTACCTTTAGGATTTCACAGGTCATTTTGAGAAATTTCGTTTCAAGACTGCTCCTCACGGTTTAGGGCCCCTAAAATGCCAGGACAGTATAGGAATCCCACAAATTACCCCATTTTAGAAAGAAGACACCCCAAGGTATTCCATTAGGAGGATGGTGAGTTCATAGAAGATTTTTTTTTTTGTCACAAGTTAGCGGAAATTGATTTTAATTGTTTTTTTTTCACAAAGTGTCATTTTCTGCTAACTTGTGACAAAAAGTAAAATCTTCTATGAACTCACCATACTCCTAACGGAATACCTTGGGGTGTCTTCTTTCTAAAATGGGGTCATTTGTGGGGTTCCTATACTGCCCTGGCATTTTAGGGGCCCTAAACCGTGAGGAGTAGTCTTGAAACCAAATGTCGCAAAATGACCTGTGAAATCCTAAAGGTACTCATTGGACTTTGGGCCCCTTAGCGCACTTAGGGTGCAAGAAAGTGCCACACATGTGGTACCGCCGTACTCAGGAGAAGTAGTATAATGTGTTTTAGGGTGTATTTTTACACATACAGATGCTAGGTGGGAGAAATATCTCTGTAAATGACAATTATTTGATTTTTTTTACACACAATTGTCCATTTACAGAGAGATTTCTCCCACCCAGCATGGGTATGTATAAAAATACACCTCAAAACACATTATACTACTTCTTCTGAGTACGGCGATACCACATGTGTGACACTTTTTTGCAACCTAGGTGCGCTAAGGGGCCTAACGTCCTATTCACAGGTCATTTTGAGGCATTTGGATTCTAGACTACTCCTCACGGTTTAGGGCCCCTAAAATGCCAGGGCAGTATAGGAACCCCACAAGTGACCCCATTTTAGAATGAAGACACCCCAAGGTATTCCGTTAGGGGTATGGTGAGTTCATAGAAGATTTTTTTTTTGTCACAAGTTAGCGGAAAATGACACTTTGTGAAAAAAAAAACAATACATATCAATTTCCGCTAACTTGTGACAAAAAATAAAATCTTCTATGAACTCACCATACTCCTAACGGAATACCTTGGGGTGTCTTCTTTCTAGAATGGGGTCATTTGTGGGGTTCCAATACTGCCCTGGCATTTTAGGGGCCCTAAACCGTGAGTAGTCGTCTTGAACCCAAATGTCTCAAAATGACCTGTGAAATCCTAAAGGTACTCATTGGACTTTGGGCCCCTTAGCACAGTTAGGCTGCAAAAAAGTGTCACACATGTGGTATCGCCGTACTCAGAAGAAGTAGTATAATGTGTTTTGTGGTGTATTTTTACATATAACCATGCTGGGTGGGAGAAATATCTCTGTAAATGACACATTTTTGATTTTTTTTACACACAATTGTCCATTTACAGAGAGATTTCTCCCACCCAGCATGGGTATGTGTAAAAATACACCACAAAACACATTATACTACTTCTCCTGAGTATGGCGATACTACATGTGTGACACTTTTTTGCAGCCTAGGTGCGCTAAGGGGCCCAACGTCCTATTCACAGGTCATTTTGAGGCATTTGTTTTCTAGACTACTCCCCACGGTTTAGGGCCCCTAAAATGCCAGGGCAGTATAGGAACCCCACAAGTGACCCCATTTTAGAAAGACGACACCCCAAGGTATTCCGTTAGGGGTATGGTGAGTTCATAGAAGATTTTATTTTTTGTCACAAGTTAGTGAAAAATGACACTTTGTGAAAAAAACAATAAAAATCCAATTTCCGCTAACTTTTGACAAAAAATAAAATCTTCTATGAACTCATCATACACCTAACAGAATACCTTGGGGTGTCTTCTTTCTAAAATGGGGTCACTTGTGGGGTTCCTATACTGCCCTGGCATTTTACGGGCTCAAAACTGTGAGTAGTCTGGAAACCAAATTTCTCAAAATGACTGTTCAGGGGTATAAGCATCTGCAAATTTTGATGACAGGTGGTCTATGAGAGGGCAAATTTTGTGGAAACGGTCATAAGCAGGGTGGCCTCTTAGATGACAGGATGTATTGGGCCTGATCTGATGGATAGGAGTGCTAGGGGGGTGACAGGAGGTGATTGATGGGTGTCTCAGGGGGCGGTTAGAGGGGAAAATAGATGCAATCAATGCACTGGGGAGGTGATCGGAAGGGGGTCTGAGGGGGATCTGAGGGTTTGGCCGAGTGATCAGGAGCCCACACGGGGCAAATTAGGGCCTGATCTGATGGGTAGGTGTGCTAGGGGGTGACAGGAGGTGATTTATGGGTGTCTCAAGGTGTGATTAGAGGGGGGAAATAGATGCAAGCAATGCACTAGCGAGGTGATCAGGGCTGGGGTCTGAGGGCGTTCTGAGGTGTGGGCGGGTGATTGGGTGCCCGCAAGGGGCAGATTAGGGTCTAATCTGATGGGTAACAGTGACAGGTGGTGATAGGGGGTGATTGATGGGTAATTAGTGGGTGTTTAGAGGAGAGAAGAGATGTAAACACTGCACTTGGGAGGTGATCTGATGTCGGATCTGCGGGCGATCTATTGGTGTGGGTGGGTGATCAGATTGCCCGCAAGGGGCAGGTTAGGGGCTGATTGATGGGTGGCAGTGACAGGGGGTGATTGATGGGTGGCAGTGACAGGGGGTGATTGATGGGTGATTGACAGGTGATCAGTGGGTTATTACAGGGAATAACAGATGTAAATATTGCACTGGCGAATTGATAAGGGGGGGGTCTGAGGGCAATCTGAGCGTGTGGGCGGGTGATTGGGTGCCCGCAAGGGGCAGATTAGGGTCTAATCTGATGGGTAACAGTGACAGGTGGTGATAGGGGGTGATTGATGGGTAATTAGTGGGTGTTTAGAGGAGAGAATAGATGTAAACGATGGATTTGGGAGGTGATCTGATGTCGGATCTGCGGGCGATCTATTGGTGTGGGTGGGTGATCAGATTGCCCGCAAGGGGCAGGTTAGGGGCTGATTAATGGGTGTCAGTGACAGGGGGTGATTGATGGGTGGCAGTGACAGGGGGTGATTGACAGGTGATCAGTGGGTTATTACAGGGAAGAACGGATGTAAATAATGCACTGGCGAATCGATAAGGGGGGGGGGGGGGGGGGTTGAGGGCAATCTGAGTGTGTGGGCGGGCGATTGGGTGCCCGCAAGGGTCTAATCTGATGGGTAACAGTGACAGGTGGTGATAGGGGGTGATTGATGGGTGATTGATGGGTAATTAGTGGGTGTTTAGAGGAGAGAATAGATGTAAACAATGGATTTGGGAGGTGATCTGATGTCGGATCTGCGGGCGATCTATTGGTGTGGGTGGGTGATCAGATTGCCCGCAAGGGGCAGGTTAGGGGCTGATTGATGGGTGGCAGTGACAGGGGGTGATTGATGGGTGGCAGTGACAGGGGGTGATTGACAGGTGATCAGTGGGTTATTACAGGGAAGAACGGATGTAAATAATGCACTGGCGAATCGATAAGGGGGGGGGTTGAGGGCAATCTGAGTGTGTGGGCGGGCGATTGGGTGCCCGCAAGGGTCTAATCTGATGGGTAACAGTGACAGGTGGTGATAGGGGGTGATTGATGGGTGATTGATGGGTAATTAGTGGGTGTTTAGAGGAGAGAATAGATGTAAACGATGGATTTGGGAGGGGATCTGATGTCGGATCTGCGGGCGATCTATTGGTGTGGGTGGGTGATCAGATTGCCCGCAAGGGGCAGGTTAGGGGCTGATTGATGGGTGGCAGTGACAGGGGGTGATTGACGGGTGATTGACAGGTGATTGACAGGTGATTGACAGGTGATTGACAGTTGATCAGGGGGGATAGATGCATACAGTACGCAGGGGGGGGGGGTCTGGGGGGGTCTGGGGAGAATCTGAGGGGTGGGGGGGTGATCAGGAGGGAGCAGGGGGCAGTTTAGGGACTAAAAAAAAAAATAGCGTTGACAGATAGTGACAGGGAGTGATTGATGGGTGATTAGGGGGGTGATTGTGTGCAAATGGTGGTCTGGGGGGTGGGCAGGGGGGGGTCTGAGGGGTACTGTGGGCGATCAGGGGGCAGGGGGGGGCAGATCAGTGTGTTTGGGTGCAGACTAGGGTGGCTGCAGCCTGCCCTGGTGGTCCCTCGGACACTGGGACCACCAGGGCAGGAGGCAGCCTGTATAATACACTTTGTATACATTACAAAGTGTATTATACACTTTGTAGCGGCGATCGCGGGGTTAACAACCCGCCGGCTCTTCCGATTGGCCGGCGGGTTGACGTCGCGGGTGGGCGGAGCCCATTGCCGGTGGATGCGCGCGCATCCCAGCGCGCGATCCCCGGCCAGAGAGTGCCCCAGGACCTGACGCCAATCTGCATTACGTGGTCCTGGGGCTGCCACTTTGCCGCCGCCAATATGAAGTAGGCGGTCGGCAAGTGGTTAAGATTGACTTATTGACATTCAAATCCATGCACAATCTGGGCCCTGAAAACGTGAAGGATTTGTTGCAACCGCATTACACTTCCCACAATCTTACATCTAAAGTATATAATAACTTGGTCAACCCCATCTCCAAACCTTTTGAGACAGAGCCTTCTGTCATGTTGCCAGTACACTTTGGAACTCCCTGCCACACCCAATCAAGACATCTCCATCCCTGGAAGCATTTAAGTCCAAACTGAAAAGCCAACTGTTTAGTTTGGCATTTACGAAAACGTATTTCCTCTCTAACACAGTCCACCCTGTAACCAAACATTGCTCTGACATCTGGAACCAGTGGCGTAGCTAAGGAGCTATAAGCCACATTGCAAGTTTTACATTGGGATCCTCAAGCAATCTATACATAACAATTGATACAGCACACCAAAACCTGCCAAGAACAACCACAGTGTCCAACAAATTGTTAATGATCACTACTATTCAAAGCATCTATAGAAGTGATAAGTACCAGCAGGAACCAATAAAGTGCTAATACTGCACCCTCTATTGCTATGACACTGTCTGAGAAATATCTGTATACTTTGAATCTTATAGGAGAAAAGCACTTTACAAATGTTATTGTATTTTATATTGTATAAATGAAACACGGATCCAGAACCCTCAATGTAATTTTCAGCTTGAACTAAATGCAAATCCCTTAAGCTGATAGCTGTAGAACAGATACAGTGGGATGCGAAAATTTGGGCAACCTTGATAATCGTCATGATTTTCCTGTATAAATTGTTGGTTGTTACGATAAAAAATGTCAGTTAAATATATCATATAGGAGACACACACAGTGATATTTGAGAAGCGAAATGAAGTTTATTGGATTTACAGAAAGTGTGCAATAATTGTTTAAACTAAAATAGGTAGGGGCATAAATTTGGGCACCACAAAAAAGTTAGTAGATCCTTCCTTTGCAGAAATTACAGCCTCTAAACACAAACCAGAGTCTAGATTCTGGATGAGGGTATTTTGGACCATTCCTCTTACCAAAACATCTCTAGTTAATTTAGGTTTGATGGCTTCCGAGCATGGACAGCTCTCTTTAACTCACACCACAGATTTTAAATCATATTCAGGTCTGGGGACTGAGATGGCCATTCCAGAACGTTGTACTTGTTCCTCTGCATGAATGCCTTAGTAGATTTTGAGCAGTGTTTAAGGTCGTTGTCTTGTTGAAATATCCAGCCCCAGCGCAGCTTCAGTTTTGTCACTGATTCCTGGACATTGGTCTCCAGAATCTGCTGATACTGAGTGGAATCCATGCGTCCCTCAACTTTGACAAGATTCCCAGTCCCTGCACTGGCCACACAGCCCCATAGCATGATGAAAACACCACCATATTTTACTGTAGGTAGCAGGTGTTTTTCTTGGAATGCTGTGTTTTTCCTCCATGCATAACGCCACTTGTCATGCCCAAATAACTCAATTTTAGATTCATCAGTCCACAGCACCTTATTCCAAAATAAAGCTGGATTGTCCAAATGTGCTTTAGCATATCTTATGCAGCTCTGTTTGTGCTGTGTGCAGAGAAAAGGCTTCCTCTGCATCACTCTCACATACAGCATCTCCTTGTGTAAAGTGTGCTGATTGGTTAAACGATGCACAGTGACTCTATCTGCAGCAAGATTATGTTGTAGGTCTTTGGTGCTGGTCTGTGGGTTGACTCTGACTGTTCCCACCATTCGTCACTACTGTCTATCCAAGATTTTTCTTGGTCTGTCACTTCTAGCCTGCCCTTAATTTGAACTGAGCCTGTGGTCTTCCGTTTCCTCAATATGTTCCTAACTGTGACAGCTGAAATCTTGGAGACAGCTTTCTTGTATCCTTCCCCTAAACCATGATGTTGAACAATCTTTGTTTTCAGGTCATTTGAGAGTTGTTTTGAGACCCCCATATTGCTACTCTTCAGAGGAGGAAAACTTACAATTGACCCCCCCTTAAATACTTTTTCTCATAATCGGATTCACCTGTGTGTGTAGGTCAGGGGTCACTGAGCTTACCAAGCCAATTTGAGTTCCAATAATTAGTTCTAAAGGTTTTTTAATCAATAAAATGACAACAGTGCCCAAATGTATGCACCTGCCTAATTTTATTTAACCTTTTCGGGACCGCGTGCATTAGATTCTACGCCGCATTTGTGGCTGTTCTAGCCTGATGCGGCGTAGAATCTACGCCGGCCCGCAGTTTCCGCTCCCGACGCGATCGTGAGATTAAGCTGTCATAATACAGTCGACATCTCCCCCGAGTGATCAGCAGCCATCGCGTATGGCTTCTGATCACATGATCACTACGATCGCCGTCCGATCATAGTGATCAGTTTGACAGCTGCGGCGGCAGGGGGGAAAAGAAGAGGATCCACTCACCTCCCTGCCGTTCCCACGACGATCGGCGCCCCCCTCCGCTCTGGCCGGCATCTCCGCTCCGTCTGACGTCAGCCATGGGTCCCGGCTTGATCACGTCATCAAGCCGCGACCCGTAACTGATCATCAGACAGAATGGAGCTTCCGGCCAGAGAAGAGAGTCCTGTGCGGCTCATCGCTGGAGCCTGGAAGGTAAGTGAAGGCTGCTTGCAGAAGGGGGGGCACAGGCCACTATGGGGGGACACAATCCAGCCAGCCACAGGCGGGATCCGGCCGCCTGACCCCCCCAAACGCGCGCACCCCCCTCCCGCGCAAAATGCCTGGTCCTTAAGGGGGGGTAGGCGGCCGGTCCTGAAAAGGTTAAACAATTATTGCACACTTTCTGTAAATCCAATAAACTTCATTTCACATCTCAAATATCACTGTGTGTGTCACAACACAACAACCAACGATTTATACAGGAAAATCATGACGATTATCAAGGTTGCCCAAACTTTCGCATCTTACTGTATGCAATACAACTATTCTAGAAGATCATTGTCTGAAAATGCATCGATTTACATTTTGTGATATTGGATAAGATTCATAATAATAAAACAAGGTGTACTTTTAAAATATGCCTCATTTCTTTATATTGATTTGGATGTTCACCACTCCCTTCCCCACTTTCTTTTCTTATGTACGGTATACATATACTCCCGCTTGGGGTACTACATCCAGTAACAGTGCAGTCCACCAATAACTTTGTGTAAAACATACTATTTTTAAAGGAATACTGTATGGGGGTCGGGGGGAAATGAGTTGAACTTACCTAGGGCTTCTAATGGTCCCCTGCAGATGTCCTGTGATTGCGCAGCCACTCACCGATGCTCCGGGACCCGCGTCTGGTTCACTCTGGAAATTCTGACTTTAAAGTCAGAAAACCACTGCGCCTGCACGACTGTGTCCTCCCTCCCGCTACCGTCACCAGGAGTGTATTGCGCAGGCCCAGTACTTTAAAGTCGGAAATTCCAGAAGTGAACCGGAGGCGGGGCCGGAGCATCGGTGAGCGGCTGCGCGGGCACAGGATGTCTGCGGGGGACCATTAGAAGCCCCAGGTAAATTCAACTCATTTTCCGCTGACCCCCCCCCCCCCCCCCTTACAGTATTCCTTTAAAGACAGGGTGAGCGTTTATGGGTTCATCATCAGTCACACTTCTTTGACATAACTATTGTACTTACCTGGTGTTATTTATTAGGTTTAGTTATTGGGATACATCTGCATCTATCTTATTTATGTAAGGCAATTAAACACAGGGTTCTTAGAACTAATCACATCTGGCCCAGTCTCCAAAGGAGCTCACAATGTAACATCCCGCTATACACACAAGCTAGGGACAAGCGGTTAATTCCGGCTTGCACAAACATTTAATGCCAACTGTATGCAGCTTGGAACTAGACCAATCAAAATCGGCAGGGAGTTAATTTGATTGGCTCAATTCCAAGCTGCATACAGTTTACATGAAATGTATAAGAAAGCTGAAATTATTAGCATCTCATTGACATCTCTAATCATCATCAGCTGCCAATTAAACTCTTAAAGCATGGAGGGAAACCAGGGCAAACCAGGATGTGGATGGGGAGAACACAGAACCACTATGCTCTCAAGGATTGTTTTTAAAGTTTGAAAGCACAGCAGAAAATAAGTTATCAAATCTGGACTGCATTTTTTTTTAATCCTGCTGTTAGGCGGTAAATGTTTGCAGAAGTTCAATATGATGAGCATCACTGAAAAGTTAGTGAATTTCAATTTGTGCCTTTGTGGCCCAATGCACATGTCAACAGAGAAAACTTATCTTCAATAATCTAAGACAGCCTGGATTTATTAAAAGATACTAAGGCCTGCATTCCCTCAAGTTCTAATTTCTAAACCTTTAAGCAAACCCGTTATGGTCTTATAAAACAGAAAAGGCTTTGTATACTCTGGTCACCAGAAGGCCCAATATCGCAAAAACATTGTAAACTGTAACATACATGTGTGCACAAACATATAAGACGTGCATTTGTCCCAGAGCAAAATGCACTTTAAATTACCTTTCCTGAATAACTGTCACTTACACTACCTTGTATTAATTTGACAGTTCTGATTATCAGGAAATCCTTTATTTTAAAAAGCTCTTGGGTGGAAGTGACAGTTTAACTGCCAGAGTAGAGAGGCTGGCCAGGAACTTTGTAGAGGTCATTTCCAGAGAGTGGTTTTGAAAAAAATAAAAGATACTTTAAGAATCTCCCATGAGTAGATGTACTCATTTCTTTCAATATTGCTGTATTGATTTTTTTTAAACAAGAGGAGTTATACAAGTATAAGTTAGCAGAACCATACCATCTTAACAGCAACATATAAGATGAGGCAGGTGAATTGCCAAAATACTATCATGGTGATAAGGATAACAAGTTACATAAACATAAGCATATTTTGGTTTAAAGGGAACCTTAACTGAATGGGGGGTAAAGAGTTTTACTTACCTGGGGCTATTACCAGCCCCCTGCAGCAGTCCTGTGCCCTCGGCGCCGCTCTGGAATCCTCTGGTCCCCCGCTGTCACTTAGTTTCGTTTTTGACGACTCACCAGTCGCCGGCCGCCATGCGTATTATTGGACGCATTCACCAATGCAATTAGCGCTATTGCGGACCGCAATGCGTACAAAAATACGCGTTGCCGCATATCTACGCGTGCGGAATGCGGCAACGCGTATTTTTGTACGCGTTGCGGTCCGCAATAGCGCTAATTGCATTGGTGAATGCGTCCAATAATACGCATGGCGGCCGGCAACTGGTGAGTCGTCAAAAACTAAACTAAGTGACAGGGGGGGACCAGAGGATTCCAGAGCGGCGCCGAGGGCACAGGACTGCTGCAGGGGGCTGGTAATAGCCCCAGGTAAGTAAAACTCTTTACCCCCCGTTCAATTAAGGTTCCCTTTAAGTAAGCCCAAGTGACATGGAGCAGGTGTAGTTTACCAACAGAAAAACATTTCGACTTGACAGAAAGAATAAACAAACATAGTTACTTAAGTATCGTAGCAATTATTACTTAAGGCTATGTATTTATTATATGGAAACCCTAACCTACTCCAATTCCTCAAGACAATTCTTGTCTTTGATCAGGAAAGTTAGAGGTTACTAAAGACTGTAAGAATCTATATGTTACAAACTGAAATCATTCACCCATGGCTTTGAAAACACACATAACTCAACCATAACACTGCCTTCCCGACATACTACACAGAACTCTTAAATCACAAGTAATTTCACACAAATCACATGTGAGCTGAGCATCTGCTGCCGTGCCAGCCCCCCTCCCCCCCTCCACCTCCTCCCTAAAAACCCACGGGATGGGGTGAGGATTTCGCGGCCACAAAACATAACACACAGAAGGCATTATCAAACTTATTGTATATCACCAAATACAATACAGATCATACTCTATAACAACTAAACTCCACTTGCCTGTTCCGTTAGACGCTCCTCAAATCGAATGACAGTTCGTACAGTCGTGGCAAATTTTCTCACAAATTTCTAGACACCCTTGGAGCTTCTGAGACCTCTTCTCAGCTGATCCATTTGTTCCCCTTACGGCAATTTGCCCAGCCGCTGCCCCGGATTGCTCCTTCTCTGGATCTCATTTTGGCATTAACTGTGTGTCCAGCACAGTTCCTGACGCCCAAGAGATTCGACGCTGTATTTACTCGAACTTTATTCCGTGCTCCGGGCTCCCTGCAGCCTCACACACACTTATCTTACTTGATAAGCCTCTCCGCGTCTTCTCCTCTTGGTTTGCTGTGAAAGTCCTTGATAGACTGACATCTATGGCCCCGGACCTTTTCTGCCTTTTTCTGCGAGACAGCACTGGGTTTCACTGCACCAATTGTAAGAATCTATATGTTGGTTGCTATGGGCAACAACACTACACCTTCGTTCAGCACCATATCACAGGAAGTGTGATAACTTGACTCTCATCACAGCAAGCAGCATAGGAGATAGAACTTCTTAGACATCATCAAAGTCTCAGGAGTTTATTCAGTAAACAGATATACAGACGCTTATCTCTACACAGCTTAGCAATTGTTCTGTAGTAAGTCCTCTTTGTGTTACAGCTCTTGGTTCCATTGCATGGCAACCAGGTTTTCTCTTATGTTACATCTATACTACGAGGCACTTAGGACTATATACAGCATACAGTTAGATAATATGACAATACATTACAAAAAGAGTAAAGGGTGGAAGTCATCAGCCAGAAGTCAGAAGCAGCAGAAGAAGTAGCCCCTCTGGAGCCCGTCAGCTGCTTTAATACCAACCTCTAAAGAGTTAAATGCGACATCATCTGAACAGGGACGTATCAATAACTCATCGCCTGCTATTGGCTGATAAAACCTTGTGATATAATGACAGGCACGGTCTTTACAGCGCATGCACGAACTATCACCTAGTTCTAAAAAGAATATTGTTTAATGTACTGGACTGTTGTTTTCCTTCACGACATATGCAAACACTCGATGTTTACAGAAAAGACTGCCTCAATGTCTGCCCATAGGGCCTAGATAAGCTCTTTAACCTTGGCTGGTTTTGTGTAAGACACAAAACCATGTTCCAGTGTTTCTAGAAATGCTGCTTAAAGGGAGACTCTGCAAATCAAGTCTTTTAACTAAACTCAGTTAACGTAACTGAGGCCTATGAATTCAATCATATAATACTTAAATTCTAACAAAGACCTGCTAAATCAGTGGGATAGGGAAAGGGAGGGGAAATAAAGGAGGAAGGGTGGGGGAAGACTGGATCTAAACCTGTTATGTGAGACCAACACTCTAGATGAGTATTCATTCTTTTGGGGTTAAATTGGAATGTTAAGTAGCCTTTCTATATTGTCCCAGTCTATTTTGAGATGATTAGTGGGGAGTAGATATACTATTTTAAAACTGTCAGACTAGTATTAACCACTGCAAGCAAGTAAATTATTATGCAATTTACTCCGTGACAAACGTACCTCTTATTTGTATGTATGTATTTAAAATGACATACTGTATTTTCTGTGATAGTAAACCTTTAACAGCAGACAATTAAGAAAAGGAAAAAGAAAAAACCTCAGACTTGCTTTACCACTTACTGTAGGTTTTCTGATGTTCTTAAGTAGTGTCCTTGACTGATCTTCTGAACTCAAGTACTTTGGAAGGCCCACCCATTGGTGATGATAGCTATTCCCATGTCCAGAATAGGCCAGATCATGGGGGAATTTTGGTGGTCAGTATGGTGACTAACACTAATTATCCAAAACAATAGTTTCCTGTAAAGTCAACATAAAAATGCTTAACAACTCCTAAAAAGTATGGGATTTTGCACATATATTAGTTTCTATAAATTAATAAACAGCATTCGACAATACCCTCAGTCCATTTCTCAACAGTGGCCCCAGGTTATGGTGTCTGTGTATTTTAATTAAACGGGTGGCATTTTTTATTTTTAAACTTGACATACTACTCTGTACAGGAAATGCCTAGGGATACAAATTCCAAGTTTCTTCTGTAGCCCAAAGGAAACTATCTAGAAGTACAGATACAGTACCTGTGCTGCAGAAGCACAAAGTAAAATTCAAGAACATTGTATAATTGTATCATGAATCCTACAGGAGAAATGCAAGGTAGATGCAAAAGGATTTTTTAATATCTAGCAGTGTTTGTTTTCATTGTCAGTACAATTTGTGAACAAGACATTTTTAATACAGCTTTGGCAAGAATTCACACAACCAGCCACAACACTAAATCCACAATGTGAATAACTAATAAATTCATTATAATGGCACTTTTCAAGGGGTGGGATATATTAAGCTGTGACAACAGCATCCCTCATAGTTCGGCAGGTATGGCACCTTAAAGCGGACCTGAATTCAGAACTGCCTCTCTGCTCTAAAAGATACGCAACAGCATAATAATTTTTAATACAGATCCGGCAGTAAATCTGCATTGTGTCTACTTCCTGCTTTCATGGAAACAAACATATTGTTCACATCTTGTGTTTACCAGTTAGCTTCTGTGTCATGGCAATCAGCTGATACAGCTGAGCGATCAAATTACAACTTGTGATTAGGCACAGATGAGGGGGAATTAGACAGGTTAAACTCTCTATACATACAGTGTGCATTTATTATGTTTTCCTTCTGTCCTGTGTAACAGTTCAGGTCCACTTCAAGCACAAGACGAGACAAGACACACAACATTTATTTTGTGTTTTCTCCTGGAAGACTCAAAGCGCCAGAGCTGCAGCCACTAGGACACGCTCTATAGGCAGTAGCAGTGTTAGGGAGTCTTGCCCAAGGTCTCCTCACTGAATAGGTGCTGGCTTACAAGCCATATCTTCCATATCTCAGATGCTTCTCTGTTCTGCAGCAATCCCTGCTGTAGATGAGTGTTTTGTTCAAGTAAACTCAATGGCTAAAGCAGAATATGCTAATCAGATTCAAGAGCTAATGGATAAATAGCAGTTTCATTAACTAGGAACTTTGGATCTAATAAGCCATGCTTGGATATACTTGATGATATCATACACTGAGTTTCACTTTGTGGAGGTTACTAGCCAGAGATTTCAGAGGCTGAGGGGAGGAGGGGAGTGAAGTTGTAGCCACTGATCTCCTTTATAATTCATGCAATTTTGGTGATTGTAGCATGTATGGGAGCTTTGCTATTAACGTTAAAGTCAAATCCGAATCACGAACCCATGATCACGGATTTTACAGGCAATCATGGATAAAATCAGAGTCAAATTCGTCAGTCAGTTTCAAATCCGGATCACAATCTCGGCTAATCCGGATTTTGGGACTGCCGTGGCCGGATTTATTCGAATCCGTGATCGGGGTATCCGAGCAACACTGAGCACTATATATTTCAGGTCTATATCACCCTTGGACTGTGAATTGTGTGACAGGAGCCCAGCTGGCTAGGACTGGGATCAGGGAGCGTCTGGGCTATGCAGAGCCTGATGATAGACCAAAGAAAAAAGCAAGATGGAGGAGCACTCTAATAATCAAAGACGGAGGTCTAGTACCTACTGGGCTATCAACAGCAAACAATCCAAGGGGTCGGCACCACAGGATACTTAGCTTATTATTAAATAAATCATCAAATAGACGTGAAGCTAATACTAGCAACGACCCACTGTTTTAGGCATGACACCCTTTCTTAAAGAAAACCTGTACTGAAAATTAAAAGTCAAAATAAGCATACACAAGTCATACTTACCTTTCATGTAGTCACTCCTCAGTGTCTTTCTCCTGTCCCGCATCTTGTTTGTTCACTGTGATCAAGGGAATTTTTCATCCTCCATTTTGAATGGACAGCTTTCTGGTCAGCACACAGTTAAACTGTAACATCGCCCACTTGAGCCATAGGGAAACATGGACATTACCTGGTACATCAGTTTTCCTCTCAGCTATAACTGACAGCAACTGATATTTTACTGACAGCAACTGATATGTACATTAATATAGCTACTTTTTGTGCTGTACACAATATTCCATTTTAAATAAAATATGACGCCTGGAGTCTGGGTGAAATTGATAATGACTGCTGTATTGTTATAAAACCAATTTTCCATGCAATACAATAAATCAACCCCTTTCCCCTAAGCTATTGCACCACTCCCTTATTATCAATGGATTCACCAGTTAGCATAGTTCAGAGATGACTTAACGGAAAAGCATTAATGCTGGGTTATAGAGTCCATATGTGGGATCCTCTTGTAATTGATCACTCATGCGCATGATATATACTGCAGTATACAAGGTTTAAAGTCCTTGAAATAAAGCATGCTGGTTACTCACACTACCCCGGGCTGTGCCTTCCTGATTATGCTGCTGGCTTCCATCACCGTTTGTAAAGTGCTCTTGATTCCTGGCTCACCGCAACTTCATGCAGCCCACTGCTGTGGTCACACTTGTACTGGCATTGTTTTCAGTCGCTTGCCGGGGTATGCCTGTAAAGTCCCAATGCCTCTGTTTTAGCTTGTGCAAGGCATGCGGGCGTCCCCGCTCTGCCCTAGGCAGTGTGGCAATCTTCCCCTTGTTCGTGGCCTGTTTCAGCGTGCTCCAGTGTGTGACTCATCCGGGGTGGGCTGTTCCTCTGCTCAGATACGGTGGCCTGGCTGAAACAGAAAGGTCTACGCGTTTTATCAGATCCTTCTGACTTTCTCAAGACCGTTGTAGTACGTTTGCACTCCCTCTTGTGGTCATTTATATACTGGCAGTTCTTATTTTAGTTTGTTTTCCATCAAAGATTTTCTTTCAGTGCTCTACATCTCCATCTTGTGGTTTTTTATGTTATTGCACTTCTAAATTCTATTTCTGTTCCTGGAATTCAAACATTTACCTGCCTTAGTACAAATAACTGGCTGGAGTCATATTATACTACTTCTCTATATTCCTATCATGCATAGCAAATTCAATTTTACCAGAGAGAGGAGGGACCAAGATTACGGATTTCAGACCGCCCATTCTCTTATTCCCAAACAATCCTCCATATTTGCCAACAATGATATGTGACTAATTCTCTACGTTTTTTCCCCCCTACGGATTTTTGCAAGGTACTGTGGGAAAGCGTACTTACTTAAAGAAACACACCTAAATTGAAATCATTATTTAATCCCCTAGGAGCCAATGTTTTGCACTTGTATATCCACATACATTCCTTCT
The DNA here is from genome assembly GCF_040937935.1 of Hyperolius riggenbachi. Classification (NCBI taxonomy): domain Eukaryota; kingdom Metazoa; phylum Chordata; class Amphibia; order Anura; family Hyperoliidae; genus Hyperolius; species Hyperolius riggenbachi. The sequence continues at coordinate 184,986,012 of NC_090646.1, forward strand.
GTAACAATACCCTATCAAAATCCCCCCTCCTGGGGCTAATCTTTAATTGGTATATCCCCCTAAACTTTAAATTTTTGTGGTCACTATTATGAAATTCCTTAAAATAGCTGGGCTACTGTACTTTCTTCTTTTTTATTCTTAATATTATTGATGTGTTCTCCTATACGCGTTCCCAGGTCCCTTGCTGTTTTCCCTATATAGGTCTTTTTACATGGACATGTTAGTTGATATATCACTCTTGTAGTGGAACAATCTATATAATCTCGTATTTTAAATTCAGTTTCATTGGTGCTATCAAAAAAGGTTTCCCCTTCTAGCACATGTCCACAATGTCAACAGTTTTGGCACTTAAACATGCCTTTTCTCCTTCGTGTCACTTTTTCCTGTTTTTGAAGTTCACTACTAACTAACACATCATTCAAACTGCTGCTTCTTCGAGCCGTCACCTGGGGTACTTCTCCAACTATCTCAGCAATATCGCTGTCTAGGGTAAGGATTCCCCAATTCTTCTGTAAGATTTCTCTTAATTGGTCCCAATGGCTGCCGTACCTGGTTATAAATCTAACCTGGTTTTCATTTTTTTGTTGTCCTTTCCTGTCTTGCTTGTCTTTTTTCACCAGTAATGTGTGTCTATCTGTCTGTAGGCCTCTTAGATATGCCCTTTTGATGATTCTGTTAGGGTAGCCCCTATCTTTTAAACGTTGCCTTAACAATCTGGCTTCTGTTTTGTATAATTCTACTGTTGAGCAATTCCTCCGAATTCTCAAAAATTCCCCTGTGGGTACAGATTTGATCTGGCACCCCAGGTGATGGCTCGAGGCATGCAGCAGTGTGTTTCCTGCACTCTCCTTCCTGTATGTGCTGGACACCAACTTGCTACCATCTTTTGTCAATTTAAGATCCAAGAATGTAATTGAGTCCATGTCACAATTATACGTTACAAAGATATTTCTATGGTTAGCATTCAACTGGTCCACAAAATTGCTCAAACTCTGACGATTACCCCTCCACACCATCAATATATCATCAATAAAACGCAGCCACAGCGCGACATGCTCCCGGAACCCACGCATGCCATACACCTCCTCCCTCTCCCAAAATCCCAGGTGCAGGCATGCGTAGGCCGGGGAGCACGCCGCGCCCATGGCCACGCCCCTCAATTGTTGAAAGTATTTCCCATTGAATTTGAAATAATTTCTGTTCAATATCAATTTCATCAAATCCACAACAAAATCATTGTGCACCTCCTCCCCTTGTCCATAATAATCCTCCAAGAAATACATCATGGCATTTATTCCCACCTCATGTGGTATTGAAGTAAACAAGGACTCAACATCTAAAGAGACAAGGAGGCTATTTTCCGGTATCACTACCCCTTCAATCTTGTTTAATACCTCCATTGTGTCCTTTACGTATGAAGGCAGAGAGATCATTATGGGTTTTAATTTTCTATCAACATATTGCGCAATTCTTTCCAATGGCCCCCCATTTGCTGAAATTATGGGTCTCCCCGGCGGATTTCCCAGATTTTTATGTGTTTTGGGAATAATATAGAATGTGGGAATATTAAATTCTTTTACCTCCATGTATCTATACTCTCTTTCTAACAGAATTCCCTCCACATATCCCCAAGATAATTTCAAATTTATATCTATCACCAATTGAAGAAATGGATTCCCTTTTACTTGCTGATAGCATTTTGGATCTCCCAGTAGTCTCTCTGCCTCCATCACGTATTTTTCTTGGGTCATTAAGACTACATTGCCTCCTTTGTCACTTTTTTTGATGATTATGTTTTGCATTGATTGTAACTCTTTCAAGGCTTTTTGTTGTCCTTCTGTTAAATTTTGCCTACTCTTAATTGTCCAATCAATGGATTTTAGGTCTTTTTCCATAACCTGGAGAAACACTGCGGTGGATCTGTTGGAATAAAGGGATGGCATGAATTTAGATTTCAATTTTAAGTCAGTAAACATTGCTCTTTCTTCTAAGGTTGTATGTTCCTCCGACCGCATCTCCTCAAAGTCATCAATCTGCATTTCTCCGAACTCATCGGTTGCTACCTGTGTATCACCATTCGGGGTTATTGATTCACCCTTTTTAAACATTTTTTTCAAAACTACTCTACGTAAAAATAGATTTAGATCTTTATATACCTCAAATTCATCACCGTGCATGGTTGGACAAAAAGTCAATCCTTTACTTAGCACGTGAATATATAACGTGTAATATGGAAAAATACATAAAAGCACAGATAATCCCCAGGGGAATCAGAGAGAGAGTGATCCCAGCGGCCCATTTACTCACAGAAAGGTTCCTCCCGATTTGGAAAAAAGAGTGTATAGAACACGGTTTAACCACCCTGGCGTTCTGATTAAATCGCCAGGGTGGCTGCGGGAGGGTTTTTTTTAAATAAAAAAAAAACTATTTCATGCAGCCAACTGAAAGTTGGCTGCATGAAAGCCCACTAGAGGGCGCTCCGGAGGCGATCTTCCGATCGCCTCCGGCGCCCAGAATAAACAAGGAAGGCCGCAATGAGCGGCCTTCCTTGTTTTGCTTATATCGTCGCCATAGCGACGAGCGGAGTGACGTCATCGACGTCAGCCGACGTCCTGACGTCAGCCGCCTCCGATCCAGCCCTTAGCGCTGGCCGGAACTTTTTGTTCCGGCTACGCTGGGCTCAGGCGGCTGGGGGGACCCTCTTTCGCCGCTGCTCGCGGCGGATCGCCGCAGAGCGGCGGCGATCAGGCAGCACACGCGGCTGGCAAAGTGCCGGCTGCGTGTGCTGCTTTTTATTTGATGTAAATCGGCCCAGCAGGGCCTGAGCGGCAGCCTCCGGCGGTGTTGGACGAGCTGAGCTCGTCCAGACCGCTCAGGTGGTTAAGAGTAATGCAAATGATGGTAGATGAAGAAAAAATACAATTACAAGATATGGAGGCACATATTGATAAGATACGTGAGGAGGTTAATTTAAACAAACAAGATAAAGACTTTGCTAAATTCAATGAACGAACCAAAAAGATTATAGAAAAGGAACAAACAAAAGTAAAAAAGATTAAAACGGGCAAATTCTTAAGGGATCAGGATGACTGGGCCAAAGATAATATTTTCAATACCCACCCTAAAACAAAACATCCTAGAGAAGGAAAAAAGGAAAAAAAAGAAGAAAAATAAAAAGATTAGATGGGGGGAAAACACTTATAGCTCTTCAGAGGGCTATAGTGATAGTGAGGCATCATCGGGCCCTGAATCAAATGTAGAAGAGGAATTTTTGTTAACAGCCCAAGAATTAGTAGAGGAAATTCGAGCAGCAGGGGGGGAAGTGGCAGGAAGCGATTTTTTAGAGAAAACACAAGGGGAACCCCAAATGCAGCGAAAAGAGGGGGTTCAGACCAGAGCACAGTCCAGTGCTATGTAACAGGGGAGCCAAAGGCACCCCAGGAAAACAAAAATAGTCTAAATGTCATAAACCTTACCGATCTGACCCTGTCGGAAGACCACATTCACGTGCTAAGTAAAGGATTGACTTTTTGTCCAACCATGCACGGTGATGAATTTGAGGTATATAAAGATCTAAATCTATTTTTACGTAGAGTAGTTTTGAAAAAAATGTTTAAAAAGGGTGAATCAATAACCCCGAATGGTGATACACAGGTAGCAACCGATAAGTTCGGAGAAATGCAGATTGATGACTTTGAGGAGATGCGGTCGGAGGAACATACAACCTTAGAAGAAAGAGCAATGTTTACTGACTTAAAATTGAAATCTAAATTCATGCCATCCCTTTATTCCAACAGATCCACCGCAGTGTTTCTCCAGGTTATGGAAAAAGACCTAAAATCCATTGATTGGACAATTAAGAGTAGGCAAAATTTAACAGAAGGACAACAAAAAGCCTTGAAAGAGTTACAATCAATGCAAAACATAATCATCAAAAAAAGTGACAAAGGAGGCAATGTAGTCTTAATGACCCAAGAAAAATACGTGATGGAGGCAGAGAGACTACTGGGAGATCCAAAATGCTATCAGCAAGTAAAAGGGAATCCATTTCTTCAATTGGTGATAGATATAAATTTGAAATTATCTTGGGGATATGTGGAGGGAATTCTGTTAGAAAGAGAGTATAGATACATGGAGGTAAAAGAATTTAATATTCCCACATTCTATATTATTCCCAAAACACATAAAAATCTGGGAAATCCGCCGGGGAGACCCATAATTTCAGCAAATGGGGGGCCATTGGAAAGAATTGCGCAATATGTTGATAGAAAATTAAAACCCATAATGATCTCTCTGCCTTCATACGTAAAGGACACAATGGAGGTATTAAACAAGATTGAAGGGGTAGTGATACCGGAAAATAGCCTCCTTGTCTCTTTAGATGTTGAGTCCTTGTTTACTTCAATACCACATGAGGTGGGAATAAATGCCATGATGTATTTCTTGGAGGATTATTATGGACAAGGGGAGGAGGTGCACAATGATTTTGTTGTGGATTTGATGAAATTGATATTGAACAGAAATTATTTCGAATTCAATGGGAAATACTTTCAACAATTGAGGGGCGTGGCCATGGGCGCGGCGTGCTCCCCGGCCTATGCATGCCTGCACCTGGGATTTTGGGAGAGGGAGGAGGTGTATGGCATGCGTGGGTTCCGGGAGCATGTCGCGCTGTGGCTGCGTTTTATTGATGATATATTGATGGTGTGGAGGGGTAATCGTCAGAGTTTGAGCAATTTTGTGGACCAGTTGAATGCTAACCATAGAAATATCTTTGTAACGTATAATTGTGACATGGACTCAATTACATTCTTGGATCTTAAATTGACAAAAGATGGTAGCAAGTTGGTGTCCAGCACATACAGGAAGGAGAGTGCAGGAAACACACTGCTGCATGCCTCGAGCCATCACCTGGGGTGCCAGATCAAATCTGTACCCACAGGGGAATTTTTGAGAATTCGGAGGAATTGCTCAACAGTAGAATTATACAAAACAGAAGCCAGATTGTTAAGGCAACGTTTAAAAGATAGGGGCTACCCTAACAGAATCATCAAAAGGGCATATCTAAGAGGCCTACAGACAGATAGACACACATTACTGGTGAAAAAAGACAAGCAAGACAGGAAAGGACAACAAAAAAATGAAAACCAGGTTAGATTTATAACCAGGTACGGCAGCCATTGGGACCAATTAAGAGAAATCTTACAGAAGAATTGGGGAATCCTTACCCTAGACAGCGATATTGCTGAGATAGTTGGAGAAGTACCCCAGGTGACGGCTCGAAGAAGCAGCAGTTTGAATGATGTGTTAGTTAGTAGTGAACTTCAAAAACAGGAAAAAGTGACACGAAGGAGAAAAGGCATGTTTAAGTGCCAAAACTGTCGACATTGTGGACATGTGCTAGAAGGGGAAACCTTTTTTGATAGCACCAATGAAACTGAATTTAAAATACGAGATTATATAGATTGTTCCACTACAAGAGTGATATATCAACTAACATGTCCATGTAAAAAGACCTATATAGGGAAAACAGCAAGGGACCTGGGAACGCGTATAGGAGAACACATCAATAATATTAAGAATAAAAAAGAAGAAAGTACAGTAGCCCAGCATTTTAAGGAATTTCATAATAGTGACCCCAAAAATTTAAAGTTTAGGGGGATATACCAATTAAAGATTAGCCCCAGGAGGGGGGATTTTGATAGGGTATTGTTACAGAAGGAATGTATGTGGATATACAAGTGCAAAACATTGGCTCCTAGGGGATTAAATAATGATTTCAATTTAGGTGTGTTTCTTTAAGTAAGTACGCTTTCCCACAGTACCTTGCAAAAATCCGTAGGGGGGAAAAAACGTAGAGAATTAGTCACATATCATTGTTGGCAAATATGGAGGATTGTTTGGGAATAAGAGAATGGGCGGTCTGAAATCCGTAATCTTGGTCCCTCCTCTCTCTGGTAAAATTGAATTTGCTATGCATGATAGGAATATAGAGAAGTAGTATAATATGACTCCAGCCAGTTATTTGTACTAAGGCAGGTAAATGTTTGAATTCCAGGAACAGAAATAGAATTTAGAAGTGCAATAACATAAAAAAACACAAGATGGAGATGTAGAGCACTGAAAGAAAATCTTTGATGGAAAACAAACTAAAATAAGAACTGCCAGTATATAAATGACCACAAGAGGGAGTGCAAACGTACTACAACGGTCTTGAGAAAGTCAGAAGGATCTGATGAAACGCGTAGACCTTTCTGTTTCAGCCAGGCCACCGTATCTGAGCAGAGGAACAGCCCACCCCGGATGAGTCACACACTGGAGCACGCTGAAACAGGCCACGAACAAGGGGAAGATTGCCACACTGCCTAGGGCAGAGCGGGGACGCCCGCATGCCTTGCACAAGCTAAAACAGAGGCATTGGGACTTTACAGGCATACCCCGGCAAGCGACTGAAAACAATGCCAGTACAAGTGTGACCACAGCAGTGGGCTGCATGAAGTTGCGGTGAGCCAGGAATCAAGAGCACTTTACAAACGGTGATGGAAGCCAGCAGCATAATCAGGAAGGCACAGCCCGGGGTAGTGTGAGTAACCAGCATGCTTTATTTCAAGGACTTTAAACCTTGTATACTGCAGTATATATCATGCGCATGAGTGATCAATTACAAGAGGATCCCACATATGGACTCTATAACCCAGCATTAATGCTTTTCCGTTAAGTCATCTCTGAACTATGCTAACTGGTGAATCCATTGATAATAAGGGAGTGGTGCAATAGCTTAGGGGAAAGGGGTTGATTTATTGTATTGCATGGAAAATTGGTTTTATAACAATACAGCAGCAACTGATATGTTTCAGATCTGACAAAATATTGTCAGAACTGGAAGGGATTATTGTCAGAAGAAAATGGTGAGCTTCTGAGAGGAACTGATGGCAAGGTAACTATGTAATGTTCATTTGAAGTTACCTCATGTATTTATTTTAAATAGTTTTACTCAGTACAGGTTCTCTTTAAGCCAGTCAGCTAATCAATGAGTCCAATAACAGAGGCATGGTAGAATTATAGTACCAAAGTAATGACATAGAATAAAATCAGGTGGGGGGGGGGGGGGTAGCAGGGGCAACCTAAAGCCCCAGTTAAGCAAACATGTAGACAGAGTTCAGAAAACAGGATCAAGTTGAGAAGCAGGAACTTAGATCTCAGGGACAGATATAAGGATTGCACAGGATCAAGACAGTACACAGGAGTGCATGAGATCGCATGTAGTACCTGAAGTTAACAAGGGTCTTCATGGGTTAACATAACATAAATATGAGTTACACACTCATTATGATGAGGAATAGATAGAGCCAACAGCTCACCCATACCATTACACCCAGTTTCTTTTTGCAGCATACAGAAGTAGGGAAGAATACATTGTCCTTAACAAGTGTGCTTTGGAAAAAGGTACCAGTATTGACGGTAAAGATCTGTGAGTTAGTGTTAGTCGCTGGCTCTGCCTTCTTCCCCATTTTAACATTAATAGTGGATGATTTTCAAAATAAAATGTTCTTAAAACATAAAAAAATAAAAATGTTGATATAATATTCTCTGTGCCTCCCTGATGTTCTCATAAACATGTTCCCTGACAAAGTCCTTGCTCACAAAGTAGCATGGTTAGCTATTCGCTGGTGATTACTACCGTCCTTGCCTTAAACATAAAGCTCTGTGTAGCAAGAGTCAGGGACCTTATAATCAATTCTTGAAGTGACAGTACAAGTCATGTGTGCTCCCACTTACAGGAATGCTCACACGTGGGAAGGGGGGCTACATAATACTAGGTGCACATCTGACTATATTGGGCAGGGTGTCTTCCTAATAATGGGGGCACATTTGTTACCTATACTGGGGCAGGCACAATTTGGGCGTCGCACTTTAGAATCTCTGCCTGTAGTACTGGAGAACCTTCTCCAGGTCTTGCCCCATGTCTTTACCGCTGTACGCGTTGCACTAACAGGTTATAAGTAGGAATGATCAGCAAAATCCTAATGTTTTGAAGTTTTTTGCAAATTTATTGAAATAAGATGCAACTTGAAACGGAGATGATAAAAGTCAGCGGTTACTCGCAATGATTTGCTCTTTTTCAAGTTGCCTGCCATTTACAACACACTTGGAGGATTGCCAGCTCATTTATAACCTCTAGTTATAACCACATTCAGCAGATTGTTAAGTGTTTTTAAATGGAGCAGAGCTGGGAAGGATACTTGTTTACTTCTCATGCACCAACTGCTTATTATAAGGACTAGTTATTTCAGACTGTGCGCACAGATAATAATCAGATCTTATAAGGCCCCGTTCACACTCGGCAATGCAAAATTGCAATGTGATTACAATTTTGCGTTGTGCTATTCTGCAATTTTTTGGCAGTTGCAATTAGCGATTCTCATTCCATTGCCAGGAAAATGCTCCACGTAGCACATCTGCGATCAGTGATAATCGCAAATGTACCAGAATCGCTGCATTGAGCGTAATCCAATAGGATTACTTGTGCAGCGCTTTGCTGATTGCCGGGTGTAGAGAACCCAAGTGGGAATGGTCCCTTATACAAAGACTTAAAGCACCTAAACATACTAATTCAAAGTCTCTGGACGGGGATCGGGAAGCGATTCCTCGGGCAATATTGCAGGGCCAAGGCTGTGCAGAGACATAACTTGCTTGCAAGTGAGGGGCATGTTCTGCTCTATACGGGGGTAGGAGTGAGGGGTGGGGGCAGAGTGGCACAGAAGTGACATTCTGAGGTAAGTGGGGAGAACAATGCTCTCGGCTGTCATTCGGATGAAGTAAGGGCCGGATTTACAACTCAAGAGCCTGTAGGCACAGACATTCTTCTGCCCTAAACTCCGCCCCTCAACACAGGCCACACCCCCAAGTAAAATATTCTGAACTCCAATCCCGGGATACTGTCACAGTCTTTAGGAACTTACAATCTAATCACTGTCTCATGTTATTAAGATGACATAAGACAGTAATTAAAGTGTAAGATCCTAAGGACAGTTAGGCTTGTTCACACTCTGGCACTTTCTGGTGGCTTTTTGTGCTTTGCTGTGAAGTTGGATGATAAGGAGGACATAGCAGTAAATATTGGGGATGAGGAGGACAGAGCAGTGAAGATTGGGGATAAGGAGGACAGAGCAGTAAAGATTGGGGATGAGGAGGACAGAGCAGTGAAGTTTGGGATGAGGAGGACAGAGCAGTGAAGTTTGGGATGAGGAGGACAGACCAGTGAAGTTTGGGATGAGGAGGACAGACCAGTGAAGTTTGGGATGAGGACAACAGACCAGTGAAGTTTGGGATGAGGAGGACAGAGCAGTGAAGTTTGGGATTAGGAGGACAGAGCAGTGAAGTTTGGGATGAGGAGGACAGAGCAGTGAAGTTTGGGATGAGGAGGACAGAGCAGTGAAGTTTGGGATGAGGAGGACAGGGCAGTGAAGTTTGGGATGAGGAGGACAGAGCAGTGAAGTTTGGGATTAGGAGGACAGAGCAGTGAAGTTTGGGATGAGGAGGACAGAGCAGTGAAGTTTGGGATGAGGAGGAAAGAGCAATGAAGTTTGGGGATGAGGAGGAGAGAACAATGAAGCAGGAGCATTGAGCAGTGAAATTAAAGGATGAGGAGGACAAGAGCAGTGAAGGATGATTAGAAGGAGAGAGCAGTGAAGCCCTTGAGCTGGGATCGCCTTACATTTGTGGCTGTGCTGAGGGCTGTGTACTGCAGTGTCCAGAGAAAGTCAGTGCAATAGTTTGGCCAGCTGCTTAGTGACCTCTCCCAGGGACAGCGCCTGGGTAGGGGCTGCCCTCCTCCTTCTGCTGATTCAGGAACTCAGCAAACGGATCAATATTGCTGAGGCGCTGCAGTCTACACGGAATTCAGGAAGTAGTTGATATCCACGTGATCTGGTTCTTCAGCCCAGTCAGGCCGTGGGACTTCTGAGATGGGGAACACGGGAAAGCGTTGTCATAACTAGTGGTGGTGAGGGAGGGGACCGCTTGTCGGCAGGAGGAAACTTTGTCCTGGGCTGGGTTGTAGGCGTCCTCCTGCTCACTGATGGTGGTGCGGCTGGAAGCTGCTTAGGAATTTCCTCCCCCCCCCCGCCAGAACAGTTTTTTCCCAAAGACTTCTTGCCCTGCACCATCGGGTGTGGCGTAAGTCGCCCGTCTTTTACACAAGTGGGGCAGAATAGGGCGGGGGGAGCTTGGGAGAGCACCTCAGTTCCTAGGCACTTCTTCTTTGGAGAGAAGAGAGATAACAGCAGCGGCCCTCTCTACATCAAGTGAAAGTCATTCAGGGAGGTGAGCTGCCTCTTACATAAGGCGCCTGAAGGCATGTGCCTACAGTGCCGTATGGTAAATCCGGCCCTAGCTGAAGTGATCTGTCAGGTTGTGTAGCTGTCTGAGCGGATGGTCAAGAAGGTTTGGGGACTTCCATACCAGTATTGCTTGCACATTTTCGCCAAAGTAATTTTTGCATCGGAATGTTAGCGATAATACATTGTATTGTTGCAAAATGGCGAAAACATTTTTATTTTTTACCTTAAAAACCCATTTATTTTAGTGCCAAACTGCAAAAAAAATTTACTTTTAGCCTGAAAATTCGCAAAAAAATGTGAGCAGTCACAAAATGATTTTTGATAGCATTTTCGCTCAAAAGTCGAATTTACCATTATTTTTACAAAAATGTTTTGGAAAAGAATATCTGCATTTTCACTTATCCCTGTCCTGTATACATGGTGGGTTCTCAGCAGTGTCGGTCGTTATCGGCCGCCTTGGCTGAGTTTCATCTAACTTGTGTACGGAGCTTTAAATAACACTGCACAGCGAACTCAAATGCTCATTATCTTATCAGTGCAATTACAGTGGTGATGAGCTAATCAGTCATAGAGCTATTTTCTCATTACTGTGGAAATTGTGAGGACAGTTTCAGTGCACCTTCTACAAGCTAAACAATTCATAGAATCTAATTCTCTCTGATTATTCAGAGCTGTTTCACACCAAGAGCACAGAGACCTTTTCTGATAGTCTGAGCTTTCCAGTGTTCGGAAAAGTCAATGACAATGAAATCTTATGGACTTTACTAGTTGACCTAAGCCCGTTTAAAAAGGGCTGTAGGTCCCTTCACGTTGTCAGTCAGTGCGCGCACACAAGCACCCACCACACGCGCGCGCACTCGTCCACAGTGCGGCCTGTCCCAACGGCTGTCAGTGCTTGACATGCGCAATAGCGCAAAAAGCACTGACACACGGACAGGACGCAGGGACACTTGTAAATTATTACATAGGATTTACACCAGACAGATTAGTTTTAATTAAATCGCAAAAAGTGCTGCATGTAGTATTTTTGGAGCAATAGTAAAGGAAAAGCGCTGTGGAAATCGCTTCCAAAAAATCACTATAAATTCACTCCAAAATAGCTAATCACTAGCACTGTTCGGTGTGACACAGCCCTGCTTTCTGCTGACATACTGGAGTGGTACAAACCACAGGAGACCTGGAATTGCTGTGGATGCTCTATGTTTCTACAAAGTGCTTGCATAACACATAAGATTGCAGTTCTCATGCAGGGAACAAATATGGAAAGCCAAAATCAAATATGAGTAAAAAAATATATATATTGTATTTATTTGAAGAATGCTGGAAGAATAAGTTTCCATTGAGGTACTAACACATCTTAAACTCAACAGTTGGCTGGAAAAGATCTTCAGCTGGCCTTATACTTGCAGATGCCCCCACAGACATTAAAGGGAACCCAATATAAGAGACATATGGAGGCTGACATGTTTATATCTTTTTAACCACTTGAGGACCACAGTGTTAAACCCCCCTAAACACCCGTCCATTTTTCATTAAATAGGCCACTGCAGCTTTAAGGCCAAGCTGCAGGGCTGCACGACACAGCACACAAGTGATTCCCCCCCCCCCCCCCCCCTTTTTTTCCCCACCAACAGAGCTCTCTGTTGGTGGGGTCTGATCGCCCCCCAGGTTTGTTTGTTTTTATTTTATAAATATTTATTTGATTATTTTTTATTACATTTCTGTTGTTTTTTTATAATTTAAATTACCCTCCCTCCCTAATCCCGTCTGCTTATCACAGCGATCGGCTGTGATAGGCTTCAGCCTATCACAGTGGATCGCTTTTGTGTCCCCCAGGGGGACAGCCGTGTCACACGGCTGTCCCCAGTACAGCCCTGATGCAGATCGCAGAGCTGTACAGCCCTATTAGACGGGGATTGCCGCTCAGAGACTTAAGGAGGAGCTCAGCTCCGCCCACCAAGCAGGAGATGCGCGCGATCTCCTGCAAAACAGAGTCCCAGGACTTTACGCCGATCGCCGTTAGGCGGTCCTGGGCATGACGTGGTCAGGAGGTAGTTAAACAATACCAGTTGCCTGCCAGCCCTGCTGATCAATTTTGCTGCAGTGGTGTCTGAATCACCCCAGAAACAAGCACGCAGCTAATCTTATCAAATCCGACAATAATATCAGAAACACCTGACCTGATCTGCTGCATGCTTGTTCAGGGTCTATGGGTAAAAGTATTAGAGGCAGAGGATCAGCAGGACAGCCAGGCAATTGGTATTACTTAACAGGAAATAAATATGGCAGCCTCCATATCACTCTCACTTCAGTTGTCCTTTAAAGGGAACCCAAGGTGAGAGACATATGGAGGCTGACATGTTTATATCCTTTTTAAATAATGCACATAATACTTTAAGATCAGGTGTTTCTGATAAAACTATCTTACCAGATTAGCTGCATGCTTATTTCAGGTGTGTGATTCAGACACTACTGCAGCCAAAGATAATCAGCAGGACTCCCAGGTAACTTGTATTGTTTAAAAGGTAATAAATATGGCAGCTTCCATAGGTCTCTCACCTCGGGTTCCTTTTAAAGACTTAGGGCTAGTTCACACCGGGTGCTTTTTCAACGCTTTGCTGATCTCTGGCAATCAACAAAGCGCTACTACTAATGTATCCCTATGGATAAATTCACACTGCTGCATTTGCGATCAATCGCAAACCCGCTGCATGCAGCGTTTTGGGCGCGATCGCGCTGTGATTCTTGTTCTATTGAATGGGAATCACAAGTGCAAATCGTGCAGAATCGCAGCAAATTTGGTCGGCCGAATCGCAATCGCGGATGCAGACGTGATCGCGGTAAGGCAGCCATTGTGAACCAGCCCTAATGGCTACTGTAACACAGCCTTGTAGGGTCAGGTAGTTCAGCCGCATATCATATTATTAACTTCATTCTCCCATTGTTTGAAGAAATGTTATAACTGCAGACCAAAAACTTTGTTTTGACTTGCAAAACATACTAGCAAAATAGTTTTGTTGGACAGTGTGCATTAATTAACTTGTCAGAAGTAATTGCATTTTATGTAATACAACTTGTAGCACGTTTCCTTCTTAAAAAATGAATGTGAACACAGATGCTATGAAATGATTTTGCCGTAAATTACCCATTACTCAGACACAGTGACATGACTCCTGATTTCCTTCAGTCCCGAATCCGCTGTTATTTAGACGAGCAATAAATAACAGCTCAAAACTGATTTACAGCTGTTACTGATAACAGGAAATTAAAATTGCCAGCTACTCCTCACTGTATATTTGCAATTATTTTCTGTATTACATTATTCTAAAACTTTTTTTTTAATAAAGCTGAATGCTAGCAAACACTCATAGAACTGAAGGGCCATGTGAGGTTACTGAGGCAGGGAACACAGTAGGCATTGCGTGAAAGGTTGTGTTTTGCTGCATATGCGTTTGTGTGTTTTAAGTGCGTTTTGAGTGTGTTTCGCACATGTGTTTTGCTGGCATTTTAATGGGTTTGCATTTTACTCATATGAATTGTAGGTGCCTTTTTGTGAGTTTTATCTGTGATTTGTATGCATTTTTTATATGCGTTTTATGCTCATCGCTAGAAAGTCAACAGGAAGCAGAAATATATCATCAAAACGCATTAAAAACACAATAAAATGCTATACCTTTGTGTCATTAACATACAGTACATTATGTGCGTTTTAGATGCATTTTGGAAAAATATGCAGCAAGTTCAGCCTTTTCAAAAAGGCATATTGCAGAATGCAAACAAATGCGTTTTTTCATACTGCCCATTAACTTACATTATGTGCGTTAGCTCTAGCGTTTTACGCCTAGTATGCCTAGTATGTTCCTACCCTAAAAGCCTATCCTTTTGTGGGGTTCAACTATATAACCATAAAGACCTGGCTGAATTGGCTGCTGCACATCCCAGGCTCTCAGAGGGGAATTTTGATGGTTTCAGGGGACACTTTTGCTTATCAAAGGCTTTTCACCAAAAGAGGGTTTGAATTTTAAAAATGGACGGATTCTGCACACTTCGTGCTCTTCTGTCCTGTAAGCCATAATCATCAATATTATAACAAATAAAGGCTTGAAATATCTTGCTTTGCATGTAATGAGTCTTGTCAATATATACATTTTTGAAGTTTATATATTGAAGTTGAATTACTGAATTAAATATACTTTTGCACAACATTGTAATATTTTGAATTTCACCTGTGTAGCTGCTCTCCCAGAATGCTGGGGGGGGGGGGGGGGCAGAATTTTGCATAATAAACAGCCTAGGCTCAGCCTAATTGGAGGGCGGGACTACATACCAATATACAGCAATATATAGCTGTAGAACATCATAAAGATGGGTATCCTGGATCATTTACTGCATTCTACTATATGTCTTTGCAGTTCCTCTTTAAAGGACAACTAAGTTAATTAAAATTCTAAATGCCACATATGTTTCCAGTAATTACTAGCCCATAGCAATACAAAGGCTTTTTTTCATCTTTTCACAGTTCTCACTGTAGGTATTACTATGCAGGACTGTGCCCAGCACATCCAGCATACAGAAACAACCTTCACTGGTTCCCAGATTCATTGAATCTGTTCAGAATGATAGGAAGCAGAAATATAGCTTCAAATGTGTGCAAATAATCATTAGTTGAAGCTCTGTGTTTCTGTCTGTGTATGTCCCTCTCTGCCTAGCAGTGCAAAGTAAACAGTTTACAGCCAGGTTACAGTTCAGCTCTGCCTTTCCCTCCCCCGATGTCGACACAAATTGTTACAAACAGCTGGTAAACACTGCTTTTCTTTTCACACAGGCTGTGCTGAGAAACCTCTGAAAAGCCCTATAGGTATGTGGGATTTACAGAAAAAGTTTCTTTGATAGTGAAAACTAATTTGAGTAACCATTCTACATTATCATTAGAGTTGCTCATCTGCGGTCTTGGTCACTGCACTTTGGTCAAAGAGGTTAAACTCTTGAGGTTTTTATGCAACCAAATAAATATTGAATGCTATAGGAAAAAAACATTTTGACAGCTCAGCACAGTTCACAATAAGGTGGCTTTCCTAGCAGCTGTAGCTAGATATTTACATGAAACACAAAAGCTTGAAGTTACCGTATTTTTCGGACCATAAGACGCACTTTTCCTCCCCCAAACATGGGGGGGAAAAGTGCCTGCGTCTTATGGTCCGGATGCTGCAATTTCTACCCCTCGCCAGTTGTCACCCCCTTTAAATCCTGTGTCCCCGCCAGGGCCGGGCCGAGGCATAGGCTGGAGAGGCTCCAGCCTCAGGGCGCAGTGTAGGAGGGGGCGCAGAATTCATTCAGCTGTCATTCCTAATTGTGTTTGAAGCAGAAAGAAATAAGAAAAGGGGATACATAGCAGTGACTGCAAGCCAGATAACTAGATATTAAGGTGTTGGGGAGGTTCTGGGCCCTGTGGCACCTCTTAGTCTAATAGCAATCAGTGTGTGACGGCTGGGGTGGCAGGGATGGAGGGGCGCACTTTGGTGTCTCAGCCTTGGGTGCTGGAGGACCTTGTCCCGGCTCTGGTCCCCGCGACTGTCCAGACCTCCCGTCTGTTTATAGGTATCTGTGTATGGTTTATATCCTGTAATACATGATCCACAATGAGTGTTCGTGTCCCCGGGGCTGTCCCGTCCCGCTCCTCTTTACCGGTGTGTTCCCGCCCCTGTCCTCGGCTGTCCCGTCCCCTCTAACTACCTTCCCCGGCTCTCTAAGGGTTACTTAAGGCATAGGCTTACTGCTGGATGCTAGCGACGATCAGCGGTAAACCTCCGTGCTAAAGCCGCCGGGTGGTCCGTGCGCGCTGCCAATGCCTTCCTCCATTCACTTCCGCTTTCATCACCAATGCGGAAGTGAATGGAGGAAGGCATTGGCAGCGCGAACGGACCACCCGGCGGCTTTAGCACGGAGGTTTACCGCTGATCGTCGCTAGCATCCAGCGGTAAGCCTATGCCTCAAGTAACCCTTAGAGAGCCGGGGAAGGTAGTTAGAGGGGACGGGACAGCCGAGGACAGGGGCGGGAACACACCGGTAAAGAGGAGCGGGACGGGACAGCCCCGGGGACACAAACACTCATCCAGCGGTAAGCCTATGCCTTCACACTCCTCAAGTAACCCTTAGAGAGCCGGAGAACGTAGTTAGAGGGGATGGGACAACCGAGGACAGGGGCGGGAACACACAGGTATAGAGGGGCGGGACGGGACAGTCCCGGGGACACGAACACTCATTGCGGATTATGTATTACAAGATATAAACCATACACAGATACCTTAGACAGACGGGTGACAAAGAAGACACAGGACAGACTAGTACAGGGGTGACTTAATACCACACAGGGCATTTTAAAGGACACGGGACAGTTAAAAGTACATGGGTGGCATCTAAAAGCACACGGTGGGCACTTAAAGGACTCAGGGGGCTCTTTGAAAGACACAGGGGACACTTTAGAGAATACAGGAGGCACTTTAAAGGACACAGAGGGCACTTAAGACAACACAGGGGGGCACTTTAGAGGACAAAGGGGCCACCTAAGAGGACAAGGGGGGGCATTTAAGAGGACACAAGGGGACAGAGGAGGTCACGACTCACAAGGGAGACACTAAAGGTACAAATGGGACACAGGGACACAAGAGTTACAAGGGGGACATATAAATTGGGGAGGGGAGAAGATCCACAAGATGCCCCTGGACAATGGATGCACCAGGTTTAGTTTTTTTTTTCCTGGTTTTTGTCCTCTAAACCTAGGTGCGTCTTATGGTCCGGAGCGTCTTATGGTCCGAAAAATACGGTAACTTTTTTTATTGCTGTAGGAGTTCTTATTACACAGCTGAGTTGAGTACTTTTCCTCCCTTGCCTTCAGAAGCCTTCCTGCCCCTCCCCCAGCTTCCAATGTCAGCTCACTGAGTGGGGTTGGGGAGTAGAGTGGCTCCACGCTGCAGGCAGCTAGATAATCCGAGTGCTGTTCCCTCTCTGGTCAATTAGGTTTCTTTAGTGTGCACCTGCAGCTTTGGATGAGCATATCTGTACTGGACGTGCACAAGTAAGGCTTCCCATGTCAAGTAGAAGTAAGTGCTCGTGTACAGAGGAAAAAAGCCTTGCACAAGTGCCCCGGTTATACTGGGCATGTGTGGACCTTATTAATGCATGCACAGGATGGACATGCTTGTGCATGGCTGCACTCACACACTGGAGAAACCTATTCAACCAGAGAGAGACCCAGCACCGGAACAGTGGGTTGTAGGTTTTCTTTAGTTGTTTCAGTTCTGCAATTGCTGGGGGAATGTTTGTGTTTTGCGTCTGCGTATTGGTGTGTGTGTGTGCGTGCGTGCGTGCGGGCGTGCGTGCGTGCGTGTGTGTGCGTTTGTGTAGAGATTAGGGGTTCGGTGAGCATGCTGTTAGTTGGGGCCAGCTGTTGGCAGTAGGCCTTAAGCGGTAAAAGGTACAAATCCAGCCCTGACAAAGTCAAAGGTTCTATCCTGTAAGATCATCTGATCCATGTGTGCTAAATGCCTCACAGGACTTTACATACAGGAAGGAAATGCATATCTTTGTCAACAAATACATATTTAAAGCTTCCAAATTAGCAAAATGGAAGACAAAATGTATACAAAGTTTCAGAACTCCTGACTACAATCTAAAAACAAACACCAGTTTTACTTGCCAGTATAAGTATAGTTTTAATTGAATTCATTTTCTTTCCATCAAAACATGATATGTGCTCTGGTTTGCAGCATGATCCTTTGAATGCAGTGATCAAAGTGAGACTGCAATCATTTTCTCTGGCACCGGGTTACAGTTAGTTGAGAGGTTTGTCTGGTCAGTTCCTCAATAGGGCTGATTCTTATCATTATCTGACTGTCATATAACTTTACAGCTGATGTCATTCATGTGTGCCAAGAGAGTAATCTCTGCATTTCTTTTGATGTCTGATGTATAAATATGTGCATTTCACATTCAGTTCTGTATCATGTCTGAAGAAAAACCTAAAGGGATTCAAATGCTCATGTTTCAATCTATTTAAGTATCTGATAAATGTCACCAAAGCTTTCTATATCTAGGATGTGAAACAGCTTTGGCACCGTTTTTTTATTTGAATTAAGATTTAGAATATTATCAGTGTTTGTATCCAGGGGTGCTCGGATACCCCTTTTCAAAATCCGAATTGACCCGGATCCAGATACTCAGATATCCAGATCCGGATCGGATATCCGGATCCGAACTTTTGGATATCCGAATAGAATTGGATATCCGACCCCAGTATCCGGGATATCCGGGCGGATTCGGATATCTGGATAGAAGAACTGTCTGGAAGTGGCCTTTAATTGCTTTAAAACATTTTTTAGGGTAAATGAGGCATGTAGCATCATTATTTTTTTTAAAGGGAAACACTAATTGATGATGTGGGGACTTAAAAAATCCCCCCCCCCCCAAAAAAAAAAAATGGCTGTCAATCAACATCAGGACTAGGTTCCAGACAGCGGTCGTGCAGCCCACATTGTGTCCAAAGTCCAACCGCACAACTGGGTCATGGCAGTTTTCAGCCCAGACACCTCCAAAAAATTACGCAGCAATTGTGTTTTGAGTTAAATATAGGTGGTATCAGCACAGCAGCAGTGGCCTGTGGCACCCTGGCGGTGGGAGCAGCAAAGGCAGCAGGAGCAAGGCAATGCAGCAGGTGTAATGTCTGCCAGGAGCATGCCGGACATGGCACTTGGCAGTGGCACATGGCACTTGGCATGTGGCACTTGGCACGTGGCACTTTGCACTTGGGACGTAGCACTTTGCACTTGGCAGGTGGCACTTTGCACGTGGCACTTTGCATGTGGCACTTTGCACGTGCCACGTGCAAAGTGCCACGTGCAAAGTACAAAGTGCCACCTGCCACGTGCAAAGTGCCATGTGCCAAGTGCAAAGTGCCACATGCAAAGTGCCACGTGCCTAGTGCCACGTGCCAAGTGCCACATGCAAAGTGCCAAGTGCCACGTGCCACATTACACATGCCAAGTGCCAAGGGCCACGTGCCATGTGCCACATGCAAAGTGCCAAGTGTCACATGCCATGTTACACGTGCCAAGTGCCAAGGGCCATGTGCCAAGTGCCTAGTGACAGTCAGACAGCAGAGGAGAAGACACTAACTGTCACACTGGCACTGCTCAGCAGCACAGCAGCTCTGTAGTAAGCTAACACAGTAGTACTGCTACTCTAACAACTACTAGCACTGACTGCAGTACTACAGTACTAACTACACAATATCACAGTAATCCTATTCCCTAATCCCTAACCTAACCTATACTGTAGCTAGCTAAGGCTAAAAGCTGGCCAGCAGGCAGCAGCTGGCCTGGTCTATGCACAGCACACACACATAGCAGCCGCAGCAGCCCTGCAGCACACACTCTGACTGTCACACAAAGAAATCAAGCTAATTAACAATATAACAATAGTGTAGTGATAGTGAAGGGGTTAATCACTGAACAGCTTTACGTTTATCACTGTGTACAGCACTTGCTAGGCCAGCAGCACTGGAGCATGTCTCTCAGTGAGCATTCGCAAGCAAGGACGAGATTTCTCATCATGGCAGCCCTCTTTATTATACAGGGGGGCTGGCCAGGGTTCCTTTCTGTGATTGGGTGCCAGGGCTTAGGCTGGGAGCCCTCTGATTGGCTCAATGAGGTCAGGTGGAGCTGGCCAGTGTTCCCCTCTGTGATTGGTTGCTTGGGCTTCTGCTGGGAGCCCTCTGATTGGCTCAATGACGTCCTGGACGTCATCTACTTAGTCACAGTATCTCAATAGTCGGATTTCTGCGGATATCCGGATTGCCAGCCAACTATCTGCAGATAGCTATCCGGATTTGCACAGAAATCCGGAATCCAAATACAAATCGGATAGCTGAAAAAAGGTCCGATATCCGGGTTACCCGGATATCCAGAATCCAGATGAGCACCACTGTTTGTGTCCAATAATATAAGTTTTTGTATAGTTTTACAGAGAGTGGCAGGGGCGTAGCTAGAAGTAATGGGCCCCATAGCAACTTTTGTTTCCCCCACACAGTAAATTATACATCATCCCTCTTCCCCAGACACTAAAGGAAATATTACGTGAATATTATTGTGGCCAGTAACTTACATGGGGTTTTTCCTGCCCCTGATCCATAATGGTCCTCGCTCTCATTCTGTGCTGCTCTGTTCCACCGCTGTCCCCCTCCAACTGCTGCATAAGTGGCCCCACGCCTTCCAAGCTCTGTATCCTGCTCCCTCTGCCAGGAGCGTTCTGCTCTTCTGCAAGTAAAAATTGCTACTGCGCATGCACAGAAAGCTCCAGCAACAGGAGTGCAATCAAAGAGGTGCACGGCCATGCAGCCTGCAACTGGCTGAGTTACCCAGCTTACAGAGGGGGACAGTAGAGGAACGGAGCAACGTGGAATGATGATGAGGGAGCAGAGGGACTTCAGGGGCTAAAAGAAGACCCAGGTAAGTAACTGGCCACATTAATAGTCATTTAAATCAATACTGAAATTAATTTAAACATACTTGCCTATGGAGATGGAAGGCTCTGGGACCTATAGAGATTTCCTGTTCCTTTCGTGATCCCCTCGTTGCAGCGCTGTCACCCCCGTTAGAGGCCACGGAAGGCTTCGGGACTGTATATAGGTCCCAGAGCCTTCCCTCCCCATAGGTAAGTATGCATTTTTTTTATTTTAAATTCACTTCAGTATTGCCTTAACATTAAAACACACACACTGTATACACGTACACACACACTGTGCACACACACACTTACAAAACACACACACACAAAGTTACAAAACACACACTTCCAGCGTCACCCACAGACACAAAACACAATGTGCAGCTGCTGTCCTCCAAAAACACTGCACGCTTACCATGGCCAACCGCACACCTTGCACTCACATGCCCACATCATGCCCACATGCCACAGTTCAACAATACAGTTGCCACAGCAACAGAACACGCGAAATCAGAACAGAACCACTAGGAAAGTATAAGGGGCTAATAGAGACTGAAAAGCCCTCTAACTACAAAGAGAAGCTGAATATAATTTTGCCTTCAAAAAACAGAAGGTATTTGCGATAATTCAGCTTCAAGTGAGCAACTGGAGTTTCCCCGTAAGGAGAATGGAATGGTGAGCAGGAGCAGCTGATAGGCAGTGAATTCAACACCCTCAGCTGCCCATGGAAAAGAGGCCTAAGTTCTGCTAAATGGCATTAGTGTTGCGGTGTGGCGGCCACTGCACCGTATCGCACCGCCAAAAACAGACCTTCACGGAACACTGCATTAGTACACGGTGTTCCCTGGCTGGCATCAGTCGAAACAGGAAGTGACGCCCGCTTGCGGTCACTTCCTGTTTTTGGTATGCGATAGTGCACAGAAGCGTATTGTAAAAATACACTTCCACTCATGCGTGCCATGATGTTGCTACGCCAACGTGTTTAAAAAACTGCGTCGCCATGGACTAACATGACTATAACGGTAATATAGGTATGCGCTAGCGTTAAATCAATATGAACTTCCCCATAGACTTTCATTAGACTGCGGTAGCAGTGTGGCAATTTGCCGCATCGCCACAGGGTGAAAAGGCCCTTAGGCTCAAGCAAACACACAGAATGCACAGGAATGCTGGGGGTATTTCACAAAATGCTTTGTGCAGTTCTAGGAAAACAACCAGTGCTGAAGAAAGGTGATTGGATTCATGCTAGTACGCATGCGCGAACTGTCGACAGACATTGGCAAGCTGTTTTTCGGGGGTCCCAGAGATGAAACTGTCCTAGCACTGCTCTGAGTGCTGTGACCGTGCAAGCTGCGGGGAGGAGGGTTTTGGGAGCATGCCCGCTAATTTTTACTGGATGAATGCACAGGCGTCGGGCGAAAGGAGAGCCACAACTTCACAAGCACAAGCTGGAGAACTTACAGTTCAAAGGTCCTGACCGCCCGGGTCGGGACCTATTACGGAGCATATTTTTAACAAACAGAACAGTGTATGAAATGGAGGTCACGGTCCGCTGCTACATGACAAGCTGGATAGATGCAGGTAAAAGATTTTACTCAGTTTGATTACCTCATGTAGCCTTTAAACGCACGTTATTCTGCTTAACGCAGTTCAGCGCCTATACCCCATACTGACGTCAACAAGTCACTGGTGGATTTTATCAAAGTGATTGAATCTGCCAGAAGAATCGACCTGTGATGGTCACCTTTAAATATTTAAAAAAGAAAGATGACTATAATTGTCCTTAGTGTACTTTGCAAATCCCACACAATTCAACACATGGCTTATCGAAAAAAAAAAGCACCTGCAGACAGTAATGTTTTTTGGAGCATGTCGGTTAAGCAAAGTTTAATGCCTTTGCATTAGTAAATCTTTATTACAGAGGGCTGCAAAAAGATTATTCCTTTTTTTTTTCTATGTAAATTCATTGTATTTCAAATACTCTGAAAAGAAACAAATTAAACGGAACTAATCCAAAATCCTTAATCACTTAGATAACTATTTATATTTTTGCAAATCATAACTCATTCTGCTGCAGTACACTGCATTTCAGTTCATAAAAAAAGCTCTATTTGAGGTAGTGAATGTGGCGTGCAACATTAAAATTATGGTACAAAGTCACCTTAAAAAAAGGTGACTTTACATTCTTACATTTCTTACAGGTAATTACACCTGTAATGCTTGTAAGGTGCAGCATCACTTCACAATGTTTATTTGATTTGTATTTCAAACTAAGCAGAAACACCACCTGGTCTCCCAGTGTGCACTGGGGGGAGAAGGCTGCATAACTAAATAGCCTAGGCTAAACATCACTGGGAGGGCAGGGTTGCATACCAGCAACCTACACATGCAGGAAGTGTTTCTGATGCTGAAACCAGGATAAATAACGTAAAATTGGGTATCCTGAACAGTTTACTACATTCTGCTATATGTTGTTGTGTTGCCCTCTAAGCATAGCAATAACCTAGCTGCCCTGCTAATTGTTTAGAATTATTAGTGCCCGAGTTTCACTCTTCTAACAAACACGCAGCCTTCAGGATAGGAACACCTTAGGCATGATCGCATGGGAGATATAGGGAGGAAGTTATAGGTGAGGGTAGTCACGCCCCTTGAGAAATCCGGAAGCCGGCGAAACGTCGGGGAAACTACCCGCCTGCATGGGACGCCACGCCGTCCCGACCTCCACTCAGGCAGCACAGTGAGGCACTACCAGCAAGCCTCCTCCAGCCACATTGCCATCCAGATGGGAAAGAACCAGCGCTGATTTCGGCCTGAAGCTGGACAGCAATTCACATTGCATGCAAGGACTCATGGTGAATATACATCCTCCATTGTGGTGATCACACTTTATGGATTGCTGGGAAGCACAGAATGACGCACAGCCTCCGTCCAGGTGTATGGTGAGATGAATTGATCTATGCAGTATATTTCCATCATGCCATGGTGAGATGCCCTATATGTCTTTTTCATTTGGAGTGTATATGAGCAACTGCGGACATACCCTGGTTAGGCTATACTTTAGAGACTAACAAGTGTGTCGTCACTGCTTGCTTTGCTATGACCAAGGGATGAACTGCTTGCTGGTATATCTGCAATACTAACAACTGAAGCCTATGCCAACCATTGCTGGACTGCTTTTGCACCTAACCTGTGCCCCTTGTTCAGTGTTCCTGGTTACAAATGGACATGGCATGCTGATTGCATGCATCCAGATTTGATTTATACATCTCCCATTTACATTAGGTTAGATGTCGGCGTGTGGCTGGTTGTATGTCTGGTGTCTGAGTGGGTATGGTGTGACGGGGTGGCTATCCCATGGATTTTTAATATTTTATGAGCAAATATTTTGGCAACAATAAATTTTGATATGCTTTTTGAAAACTGACAAGTGATCTGCCTTGTTTGTTGGGAGTGCATGCCCTATCATTTATCCTGCCACTGCCACAATTTTTGATTAGTAGGATCGCATATGCGTTTTCCACTATGTGCTATGGAAAACGCATATGCAATTCTGCCTAGTGTGTTCCTAGCCTCAGGCTGCTTTCACATTAAGACGTTGCAGGCGCACGTTAGTGCAGCCTGTAACGCAGCCCCACCGCACAGTAATGAAAAATCAATGGGCTGTTCACAGTGCCCATGTTGCCTTACATTGTAACGCAGCACATCCGTTGAGAGTGCTGCATGCTGTGCGTTATGCACGGCTAAGCCGCGTTAGACTGTTTGCACATGCTCAGTAGTGTTGGGAAGGAGTGGAGAGCGGCCAGGCACATGGCTAATTAATATTCACTGCACGGTGTGACGTGCAGTGTTTACTTCCTGGAGCGGCCGCTCTGTGCGGCGATTGGCCGGGCTGGACCACGTGATGCCGCATGCGTCCAAGAGTACGCATCACGGCATCACGGACGCCAGAGTGAGCTGCACAACGCGGCTCACTCTGACGTCCACATCAGAGAGCACCAGGCGTTGCGTTAGGGGCACATTATGTTCCCTATAACGTCCCCTAAACGCAACGTCCTGGTGTGTAAGTAGCCTTAAAGTAGGATTGAAGTCAAAACACCTGACCTGCATACCCACTCTGAAGATGAGGTTAGCACAAAAGGCAAACACTGAGGGGTTATAAAAAATCAAGACAGCAATGGCAAATTCCATATTCCATATTACTTCAGATTGGCATTTAAATATTATATGTAAACTAAAAACTTTGTAGGAATGTTTTAATCTTCTATTGGCGCCTTCGCATCTTGAAAATTACTATTATTGATTTATAAAGCACCATTATATTCCATGGCACTGTAAATGTAAAGCTTTCAAAAACCCTTCTGCTTCTTTGCTATGCCTGAAAAATCTATTATGTTAACCAGGGCTGTGGAGTCGGAGTCGTGGAGTCGGAGTCGGGGCAATTTTGGGTGCCTGGAGTCGGGAAAAAATGCACCGACTCCGACTCCTAATGAATTTAAACTGTAATTAAAATAGAAAGTATGATAACATTTTCTATTTATCAGATAATAGTCATCATAAATAATTTATATACACAGTAATAGCTGTGCTTAGTCCACAACAATAAAATAAACCAATCAAAATTAATGACTTGTGCTGCTTCAATAAAGCAGTCCCCATATTTTTAAAGTCAGATATACACATCTGATTGTGACTGTATATATGATGTGTACACAGGAATCTCTTATATATACTAAAGAACATCTATGCTGTAAGTATAAAGCCTGATGTGTAGCCGTGTCACTAATCGAGATGGTCAATGAGATGGAAATAATTCTGCACTGATGCTGATTTATGCAAATTCAAATGTGCGCACTCTCTTTGCTTGTGAAATCAAGTAATTTGATATGTTGTTAAAATTTGGTTTAGTGACTACGAATTAAATGGTACCTGAGAAGGATGAAAAGAAAAGTTGTATACATACCTGCAGCTTCTTCCAGCCCCCTTCAGGCTAATCAGTCCCTCGCTGTCCCCCTCCATCATCTGGATCTTCTGCTATGAGTCCTGGTAATTCAGCCAGTCAGCGCAGTCCGGCTGCATGCCGCTTCCACAGCCAGGAGCGTTCTGCACCTGCGCAATAGTGCTGCGCAGGTGTAGTACGCTCCCGGCGGCGGAGTGTGTGCATGCGCACTACGCCAGACTGGCTCAAGTACCTGGACTCATAGCAGAAGATCCAGGTGGAGGAGGAGGACAGCGAGGGACTGATTAGCCTGAAGGGCGCTGGAGGAAGCCCCAGGTATGTATAAAACTTTAATTTTATCTGTCTCAGGTTTACTTTGTTTTCTAGTAGTACCATACTCTACATATGCACTCTCCACAGCTGAGAATGTTGTGCACATTGAACACAGAGGTGTTGTCTATCACCCATAAACCTGGTTCAGATTGTGCATGAAGAATGTGTAATAGAGGAAGAATCTCATTATTCCCCTGCAGAGTACCTGCACATCACTCTTACATGTACCTAGTTACATTGCCTGGGATGTTCTTTGTTCCGGTCTGTACCTTTTACAAGTACTCTTACCAAGGACTAGTTTTAGTCTATGACTAAAGGGAATAAATATGGCAGTCTCCATATCCTTCTCACTTTAGTTGTCTTTTAAAATTCCTAAGCCTTGGCAGTTAAGAGACGAATTTCATGTTACATACTTTCAATCAACAATATTGTAATATGCAAATTAGAGGAGTGGGAGTCGAGGAGTCGGAGCCGGACTGATGTTAACTAGTGTTAATTTCAGCCTTTTTAAAATAATTGTATGGGTTTTATCTGTATAGAATTGTATGTGTATTGGATACCCCTCCATTAATGGGTTAATGTTCCATGTATTTGTTGTGGAATGTGCCCGCCCTCTGGGCCAGGTATATAGGTGGGCTAGAGGGAGGAAGGGGTGAGCCTTGGTGTCCTGAGGAGGCGTGACTACACGCGAAACAGCTGTTGACACAGGCGGCTTGTACTCATTGCTCATGTAACCCTGCTTAAATAAACTACCTCTTGCTTTGGAGTGCCGGAGTCCGCCTTCTTTATTCATCATATGCATGGACTCTCTCATCTTTGGATTCCTGGCACCGCGATGGAGCCCCAGTTTGGGTAAATGATCTCGGAGGACAGCGTGGAATAGACCTGTACTGAACTTCCTGGTTGGGCGCAGGCCAATTGCGGAGACGCGCCCCAAGCCTCGCTCCCACAGTCAGTGGGGAAAGACCAACAGCGAGTGACGCTGCAGGTGGGCGGAGAGATGCCGCAGCACGGAAGTACACTGTAAGCGCTACGGCTGGGGAAGAGGACGCGGAGAGATTCGTCCCTACACAAAGCCTAAGCGTGTCCACGAGGAAAATCAAGCTCCAGTTATCGCTTCAATGCAGATGTAGAGCACGGCGTATCCATTACATTAGGGGTGAGTGCGGTGCTCCGCTCAGTTTCTTCTTTTCTCTGACTGCATGAACTGGCCTGACGGCATCTTTATTGTGTGGAGCGAGTGTGCACGCCATATACCCCTGCAAACTGTCAAGATGGAATGTGGCTCTGCTGCCAGTTCAGCAGAAGAGCTAATGACAGCAATTATGGAAGAGACTCCAGATAAAGGACTCTTGTTATCAGCTAGAGGCGACATGTCTCTCCTGTTACCGGCTGGTAACTCTATAGCAACTGAGTTTAAGATGTACAGTACCAAATCGTTAGAGAAAACCTTATTCGATTGTCTGAACAGGAAGTGAAATTATATTGGACAGTCCAAACGTTGTCCCGGTACAAAGAACTTGGTTATGTAACTAGGGGCTTCCGTATGTACTCAGAACCTGCCCAGTATAGTGATGATCTTGACTTTGTCAAAATTTGGCAAGAGGAACATATCGAGCATGCTAAACGCAAGATGGCTATTGTCTTGGCTCGCAACCAGAAGGAATATGGTTTGGTTGAGAGTAAATTGATGGTGTTGAAAGATGAACTTAAGTCCCGAGTCAATCAGGAGTTGTATCAAAAAATGTTGGATAAAATTGAGAAAAGGTTGATCCCTATACAGAATGAAATTAAAGATAGGAAACAAAGGAAATTTTTGCGAGATAAAGAGGACTATCTTGCAAATAGAGTGTTTACCTGGAATAAAGGGAACATCACACCTAGAAAACCACAATGGCGTAAACCACAACCTAGAAGTCCCAAACCTAGGGGACCTGTTACCAACTTGGATTCGGGGTCAGAAAATGGACTTACTGAGGATGAAGGTCATATGGGGGCAGGAGGGGTTCCTGGCCTGGGAAGAGGGGGGCAGCGCCCTTTAGACGTAGGAAGAGGAGAGGGAGGAGGAGGGGGCGCAGGTCCAAGCAATCCCAAGAAAAGGAAACAGGTGCATTGGAAAGGAGTAAGGAAGTAGGGGGCCCCCTAGTTCCTTTGGGAATTCCCGCATCTCCAGTCCAGACTGACCCTCATGACGTGAAGGACTTTAAAGTTATTAATTTGTCAGATGTGATATTATCTCAGGATTGTGTTTCTGTTTTGTCCAAGGGTTTAAATTTTTGTCTCACCAGCAAATTTCGAATAAATACTTTTGAAGCAGATCTCAATGAGGCAATACGCAAGATGAACGTGCACAGGTTTTTTTCCTGCAGGAACGTGGAAACCAGTGGGAATGTTGGGGCTAATTTTGGGGGGGTAGTGACCACCCAGGTGTCTGGACTCGATGAACGGGACGAGGAGACTCTGACCATACTCAGGGAGTTGCTCATGGAAAGCGGGGGGGCGGAGGGGGGGGAGGAGACCTGTGCGGGTAGCAATGTTGTGCGCCTGCGCAGGTCTACCTTCTCCCCCCCGGTCTCCCCTGGGAGCCCCTTGGATATTTTCCAGAAAGAGGTTTTGAATGGGGTCAGGTCTTGCCTCTATCCCGAGGATCGACCAAACATCACTGAAAAAGAAAAATGTGCCCTCAACTGGTTGAAGTCTCGTGGAGACCTTGTGTGCAAACCCGCGGACAAGGGGGGCAATATTGTGGTGATACCGACTACCATGTATTTGGCGGAGGCCGGCAGGCAGCTTGGGGACGCTTCCACATATGTTAAATTAAGGGGGAACCCCATTGAAAAGGACAAGACTGAGCTCCAGGACCTCCTGAATAGGTTTTTTGTCCAAAAAGACGAGTGGTGAATTATTTGTGGAGTTCCCCAGGCTGCCTGTTTGGTACTATCTGCCGAAGGTGCATAAAACCTTGGTGAGCCCCCCCCGGGAGACCGATTGTCTCCGGGGTGGGTTCACTTACTGAAATGTTGTCTAAATTTTTGGACTTGAGATTGAGACCTTGCCTTCGGTCTGTTAGGTCCTTGTTACAGGACACAGTGGACGTTTTGCAGGTCATAGAGTCCTTTGGGTGGCAGAGTGGTCTCCACCTTGCTACTATTGACATTGTCAGTTTATATAGTAGGATCCCCCACGGGAAGGGGCTGGACGCTATTCACCACATCTTGAATGATTTTGGCAAAAGTGAAGAATACGTAGAGTTCATGTGTGAGTGTCTCAAGTTTGTATTGGAGCACAACACGTTCAAATTTAATGGGGACTGGTATAGACAGGTATCAGGGACAGCAATGGGGACCCCGGTGGCCCCCACATATTCCAACCTGTTTCTGTCAGTTTGGGAGAACGAGAAAATCTGGGCACCCACTAACCCTTTCAGACATTCCTTAAAACTTTGGCGACGTTACGTGGATGACATCCTGATCGTCTGGGGTGGTAGCCAAGGAGAATTTGATGAATTCATTAAGTGGATTAACTCTAATGATATCAACATGGAGTTCACTGCTAATTTTGGTGACACTAAAATAGAGTTCCTGGACCTCATGATAGAGGTGGGTAACGAGGGTCTCACCACCAGAGGGTACAGGAAGGCCACTGCCACCAAGAGTCTCCTACATTTTGATAGCTACCACCCCAGACATGTAAAGGATGCCATCCCGTACGGCCAATTCCTCAGACTTAAGAGGAATAATTCAGACATGAAAGAATTCGAAATACAGGCTATAGAGCTCACCAATCGCCTCCTAAAAAGAAGGTATCAAAGTAGGTCCATTGAACAGGCTTTGGAAAAAGCTAGATCTATGCCCCGGTCCCAGTTACTTAGCAGAAGGAACAGAAGGGATGTGGGGGAGAAGAGGTTCAATTTTATTTTTGATTATACTCCCATGTCAAATCAGATCCAACAGGTGATACGGAGCCATTGGCACATGTTGTCTTTAGATGAGCATCTAAAAGAGGTTGTCGGTAAACCGCCCAGAGTGAGTTTTAGACGAGGAAACACCATCAAACAAATGTTGGTCCAGAGTGAGTTTAAACCAATTAAACCCAAATCAACTAATTGGCTGACGGAGAAAAAATGGGAGGGCAACTTCCCGTGTAGCCACTGTTCAGCGTGTAAATTTGTGAGGAAGGGCAAGGTAGTCCAGATAGGAGCCACCTCATGGCATATTAAAGAATTTATTAATTGCAGGTCCCGTTATGTGGTATATTGCGTCTGGTGCCCCTGTGGGAGATTCTACATTGGGGAGACCACTCAGCCACTCAAGAACAGATTTTTGCAACATAAAAGGTCAATCAGAAGTGGGGTGGGTTCATGCCGCATGATTGACCATATTAATTCTTGCCATGGGGGTGATGCAGACTGTTTGGAAGTGGCAGGCCTATTAAAAATCCCAGATATATCTAGGGGGGGTTCAAGGGAGGAACTGTTATTACGTAAGGAGGCCTCGATTATTTCAATGACCAATGCGCTGGGTAACTTAGGATTCAACGATAGAAACGAAATTTCAGCCTTTTTAAAATAATTGTATGGGTTTTATCTGTATAGAATTGTATGTGTATTGGATACCCCTCCATTAATGGGTTAATGTTCCGTGTATTTGTTGTGGAATGTGCCTGCCCTCTGGGCCAGGTATATAGGTGGGCTAAAGGGAGGAAGGGGTGAGCCTTGGTGTCCTGAGGAGGCGTGACTACACGCGAAAAAGCTGTTGACACAGGCGGCTTGTACTCGTTGCTCATGTAACCCTGCTTAAATAAACTACCTCTTGCTTTGGAGTGCCGGAGTCCGCCTTCTTCATTCATCATTAACTAGTGTTGGCAAACGTACTTAATGTTTGTGCTTTATCTCTTCTGTACCGCATGGCTCTGGGCCCTTAAAGAGAACCAGAGACGAAGCACCCTTATGTATTTTATTACATTTATCAGTGGGAACATGACAGTAAACACCTACCCTGCTTTTAGTTTTATTCTTCTCAGTCTAATCTATCTGTTATCAATTGTGATAAGAATCCACCGACTATTCAGTCGAGGTTTGAACTGGAATCATTATAGCTGAGTCACTCTTCTGTGGTGTCTTTTCAAGCCCAAGCCTTCCCCCTCCTGGCTCAGATTTCATACTCAGAGCTGTTGACATGGGAGGGGCTGCTGCTGCCGAGAAAGAAGCTCTGAAACAGTGTATCTGTGTGCAGTGTGCAGCCTGTCATTATCTACTGTATGCAGTTTCATTTCTATGAGAGACACTTCCTACAGGCAGCCACACAGCATTCCAGAATAATAGTTGAAAGCAGACAGATGAAAGGCTGCAGCAGCCCTGCTTGTCTATAGTCTCATAGAGGATAGACAGCACATCCAGAACAACTTATAACCCGGAAGCAGAACAGGTATGAGCCGGCGGCCATATTGGATATTTCCTGGAGCAATAATGGATAAAAAAACACTCAAAAAGGCACACCAGAGTGGCGAAATTATCAGGTAGAGCATTTATTCTTTACAAGCTATCAACAGATATGTTTATTTTGTATGAATGTTCATCTCTGGTTCCCTTTAACCTCCTTGGCGGTAACCCCGTGTGTGACACGGGGTAAGCCGCCGGAGGGTGCCGCTCAGGCCCTGCTGGGCCGATTTTCATAATTTTTGCTTTGCTGGACGCAGCTAGCACTTTGCTAGCTGCGCCAGCACTCTGATCGCCGCCGGCCCCTGCCCGATCGCCGCTATCTGCTGCGGCGCGGGCCCCCCCCCCCCTCCAGACCCCAGCGCTGCCTAGCCAATCAGTGCCAGGCAGCGCCGAGGGGTGGCCCGGGACTCCCAATGACGTCCCGACGTCAGTGACGTCGGTGACGTCATCCCGCCCCGTCGCCATGGCGACGGGGGAAGCCCTCCAGGTAATCCCGTTCTATGAACGGGATTTCCTGATCGGAGATCGCCGAAGGCGATCGAAGCGGGCGGGGGGATGCCGCTCAGCAGCGGCTATCATGTAGCGAGCCCTCGGCTCGCTACATGATAAAAAAAAAAAAAATTTAAAAAAAAACTGCTGCGCTCCCTCCTGGCGGTATTTTTCATACCGCCAAGGAGGTTAAGGACCTGAGACTTTTTTTCTTCAAATACGAGCAGTGATCACTGTGATTCGCTCACAGTTATCACAGGGTTTAACACTTAGCAGAGGTAATGCTAGGATACCTGAAGGTCTGGGGCACCTCTGAGCCCAAATTGAGTGAGAATTGTATACCAAAATGTGGGAATGGCCATGATAATTTTGAGATATGGGCAAATAATTTATGTGGACATGGCAGGGATGCTACTAGAAATCAACGCTGCCTCTCAAACCCTCACCACAGGAGCCTCTTCCCAAATTAAAAATAAGGCTGTAACTTCAATACAGAAAGGCATATGAAACAATATAAAATATATGATGTATGTACAGTTCTCCACAACAATCACTTCACAATCTAAAAATCACAGGTAAGTAGACATATTCAACAAGCAACAATTGGACAGCTGTAATGAATACTGACATTACAGCAGCTGCTTCTGGTTCTCTGCCTGCCAGTCTCCCTGCACCTCGGGTGCCTAGCACGCCGAGGACGTGTGTGGGGAGTAGTCACATGTCAGCCATGGTGGATGGTGGCTCCACCGCGGTCAATGCTCGTTCCCTGCCTGTCGGTTTCTCCGTGCCTCGGGCGTCTAGCACGCCGAGGACGGGTGTCTCTGCTGCTCTCAGGGGGACATTAGCACGTGCGCGCGCTCATCGTCAGGATCTTTATGCCAGAAGGAGGCGCGTCAGCTGACCGGCCGGTCGGCTGACGTCACTGG
Organism: Hyperolius riggenbachi; assembly: GCF_040937935.1. Classification (NCBI taxonomy): domain Eukaryota; kingdom Metazoa; phylum Chordata; class Amphibia; order Anura; family Hyperoliidae; genus Hyperolius; species Hyperolius riggenbachi. Next base: position 185,018,979 of record NC_090646.1, read on the forward strand.
ACACGCTCACCGATTCCGATTGGTCGAGGGTGGTGGGCCTGCCTTGGGGGTCTTCCCCACTTCTTAAGCCTCTCGGCTTCACTTGCAATGTGTCTGCTGTCGTGAATACTTCGTGTTAGCGCTCAGACCTTAGTCAGTTCCCTAGTGTGTTAGAACCAACAGGAGCTGGGAATTCACACTAAGTTAGAATCGACTTCATAGCTTAACCAGTTCAGCCTATCTGGATGAGCTTCCTAATCCAGATAGGCACTGCTGCTGCCGCCGCCTCGTGCGCGCGATCGGGCGCGCCCCCGCGCGCGCTCCCGCTGCCCGCCACTAGCCCCCCGATCAGTGAATGGGAATATAATTCGACGCTTTCTCTCCAGAGAGCGCGGTATTTCTGCCCCCAGGAAACATCTCCCCTGCTTTTAAGTTCCTGGATGCGAGATCGTTCGCATCCAGGACTTTTTTCACTGTGGCCATCTTGTGGCCGAATAGTAAACTGCACCACAATACATTTTTAATTAAAAAAAAATTATTTTACATTTAAAATTAACAGTTTCCCTCCCACACCAAAAATTACCCACATACACTTTTTTATTAAAAATAAAAATAAAAAATACAATTAAAAAAAAAAAACAACATAAATAGTTACCCAAGGGTCTGAACTTTTTAAATATGCATGTCAAGAGAATATGTTATTATATTATTTAAAATTATAAGCTTATAAATAGTGATGGACGCAAATTGAAAAAATGCACCTTTATTTGTAAATGAAATATCGGCACCATAAATTGTGATAGGGACATCGTTTAAATGGTGTAATAACCGGGACAGATGGGCAAATAAAATACATGAGTTTTATTTACGGTAGCGTATATTAATTTCAAACTATAATGGCCAAAAACTGAGAAATAATGAATTTTTTTCATTTCTTTCTTAATCTTCCTGTTAAAATAGATTTAGAAAAAAATAATTCTTAGCAAAATGTAGCACCCAAAGAAAGCCTAATTAGTGGCAGAAAAAACAAGATATAGATCAATTCATTGTGATAAGTAGTAATAAAGTTATAGGCGAATGAGTGGGAGGTGAACGTTGCTCGGATGCATGAGATTTTCGGACTGCTGTGCTGAACTGGTTAATATTACTAAATACTGTTTATTATCTGTGTATGACTCTGGCTAGTTCTGACCAATTTTGCTCTTAGTGATTCTGTACCTTTGCCTATCTGATCCTGTTGCCAACTCAGCTTGATTATCGTTCTGTCTCTGTCTCCTGATTTTGTACCTCTGCCCATCTGACCTTGCTGTCAACCCTGCCTGAAATACGTTCTGCCTCTGTCTGTCAATTCTGTACCTGACCTGTCTATCTGTTGCCGAACCGTTCTGTCTGACCACTCTACTCTCACCAGGGAGCCCTTGTCTCTGGTGAGAGGTGCAGTACTGGTAGTACCCACCAGCTCCTCTGGTGAGGTATTGTTAATACTATCAGTATTTACTGTTGCACCAATCACTACACTCAGTGCATTAAAGTGTGATTAGGTCACCTTACTACACGGTGGCTATTAGTATTGTTAGCTAACACCTCAGTATCTATATATCTGTATTATTGGTGATTCTGCAGATCATCATATAATCAGGTATATATCTGCATTATAGGTGATACTGCAGATCACCTGATAATCAGAACTCTGTTCTTGCTAGCACCAATCGTTACAACAGCATGTTCCCGCCAAACAACATAATTAGGCAGAATCAGTGATGGGCCGAAATTTTGCAAATGCAAAATTTTGCATCGAAATTTGCAATTACGCGTTGTAATCATAACACACAATTTCAGAGACAATCGTAATTAATTTTGTATGTAATAGTAATATTTCATAATTTCACATAATTTTCGCAACATTTTGCATAAATTTGTGCCAAATTTAGTGGTTAGTAGCAAAGCCCCCATACGTGCTATTGCTACCAAAATTGCTACATACGTTAAAGAAAATAATGGGTACAAGTCAAAACATTTTTTTTTCAAAAAAGCCTTGTAGTTTTTGAGAAAATCAATTTTAAAAATTTAAAGAAAAATGGTTTTGAAACTGTCATTTTCTGAGTTTAAAACACTTTTTCTTTGCATTTTTAAAATCGATTTTCTCAAAAACTACATGGTCTTTTTGGAACTTTTTTTGACTTGTACCCCCTATTTTCCCCAACATATGTCGCAATTTTGGTGTCAGTAGCATGTATGGGGGCTACCTTTACGTGACATTTTATGCAAAATTACAAATGACTATGCAAAATCAATTGAATTTAAAAATCGTAATTATGTATAGGCGTAATTGTGAAAATTTATGTAAACATTTGCGTACTCGTAATTAGCTAATTATGATCATCACTATATATATTTTTGATCAGTGCGCTCCTCAATAAAAACGTTTTATAATTAATATTGAAATTGGTACAATTTGCGTGCAGTCGGATCGCTATTCCAAAAACTGTGTCACACTACATACAAAATATATATTATATAGAAACAGCGCTCAACAACCAAACAATATGATATGCAAAGAAGTTCCACACTAAAAGTCCACAACACCCTCAATAGGTGTGATCAAGAGGTTTCCAGCAGATAGTCCAACCTATGACATCTTCACATACAGTTCATAGCAATAATGATATATTCTCACCGGAACAATAGGCCAACCAACAAAGATTAGCATTCACATTTTTTTAGATCATGCCAGCACTCCACTGGAACGAATTCCTCCAGTGGTTCAAGGCTCCTCAGACGTGCATGTACATATCATATAATGAGAGACACAGCAATAGTGTGATACCGTTTCAATGCACACAATATCCAGTATCACCAGTGCTCCCACTCCACTCGCAGGTCACCCTAAGTGCCTCCACCAGCTAAGCGATCAAGCCTCTCACCAGATAGTTTGGCCGACCCCTCACAGACCAGCAGCTTTAGCTTGTTGAATAACTTTTTTCTTGTATCAGCAAAATGATCTAGGACTCAAACAGGTGTAACATAGCGTAATTCCATTTATTAAAAAGTATTAAAAAAGCAAGTGCACTTACAAACATCCATTTAAAATGCGCATGTAAAACACTCCTCGAGGTAGTTCAGCGTCTGACCGGCTCCTACAGCGCCGCCCGACTAGTTTCGTCACTTGGACTCATCATCACTAGGCAGAATGTACTGAATGCTCAAATTCTGCAGCATAATACAAGACAGAGGGTCTCTTCACACAACATAAATACGCAGAATGTTTCCAAAACATAATTGGCTGGCCTGTCCCCAACACACAATCAGGCAGAAGTTTCCCAAAATATAATTAGGGAGTGTGATAGAGCTACTATTTTTGAAGATAAGTAAACGTTTGTTAGCATTTGTTGACCCTACATGAGGGGATCTGTCGGTATCTTTCAAGTAACCAATGGTTCTGATTGATTTTCTAACATTTTAAAATATGTCCGAAAAGACAAAACACCACACACAAGACATGTGCAGTAGCGTTTCCTGCTTTGTTCTCAACAAGCTCCCACAGTTTTTTTTATATGTTTTTTGGTAGGCTCTACATTTAATGGTGCAACATATGCAGTACCGATCAATTTACCTACATACCAAAGCAAAATATGAGGGAACAATTGTTTATTGTTTCTGATGGGTCCACTGCAGAACTCACTTCCTATCAGTGGACAATCCAATCCATTTGATGAGGTGGGCTCAATCAAAATGCATACAAACACAATCATTGCCCACATTGGTTAGATGTAGCTGGATCAAATAATCAAGTTATGTTTATGGATATTTGCAAACAACTGGCTAATGACTAACGCTGTTGTTGATGATAATAATAATGATGACTAATCTTAGGAAAAACTGTTTTTTGGCCTGTCATCATAATTTCCCCTAATGGTAATCCCCCCCTCCCCCATTCCTTTAGATTGTAAGCTCATAAGGGCAGGGCTCTCTCACCCCTTTGTGCCTTGAAAATTGTTAATTATTTCATAGCTCGCACTGTGTTACACATTTTATTCATCATGCTACATCTGTCACAGTAATGACCAATTCCGTATTTTGTACCAGTGTCCATATTTGGTGTATACCATTGTCTGTATTATTATGCACCCCATGTTTGTTTTTCTTACTCTGTGCAGCTCCTCGGAATAAGTTGGCACTTGATAAATCAATAATAATAATAATGTAAGTAAAGCAAATTTTCCTGTTTTCACCCCTCTTCCATGAACACAAACATACACATTTGGTAATCCCAACATGCATATTTGTGGGAAAATCTCTTATGAGGAGGACAATTGAGCACTCGGATCATTCTCTAGTCTCTGGCTGCTCTCTGAGGTCTATGAACAGCTCCCCATCCCTGTGTTGGTAGTTCCAGTTCCTCATTAGTGCATCACAAAAAGGGCACATGCTTAATTATCATGTTGTACATAGATCCTGCCTTCATTAAGGAAACATTACAAGACTTTATCTATCATAACTGCATTGCCTTTTCTGGCCATCTATTTTATAAGTGGCTTTTAATAATGTACTCAAATTTAGTCCTTACAAGATCCTTACAAATGAGGGCTGTACATGCATATTTAACAGGCGGCACACACTTCATGTAAGCCAAGAGAGTAACATAAATTATGATTAATTAAAACACTGGTAGATGTTGCAAATAAAGGGCTTTTTTGATAAACCATACACTGTACTGTCAAATAGGCATGCTTGGAAAAGTGATAATAAAAGAGATGTTTTTATTAAATGCCATTACTTTTGCAGCAAGAATCAATCTTTTTACTTAATATGATTTAATAACTATGAATAGCAGAAAGACTTACTAGCAGGAAATTGAAAATGCATGTTTAACTGTTCACTTCAAAGGAAAGCCTACATTTATCCAAAATTAAATCTCCTCTATTTTCTCTCCGCTCGGCCTCTTCTCCTATCTCTGTCTGTTCAATACAACATAGCAAACACACTTAGAATAAATTATTCATACTGTTCTGCCTTTCGCAAACATCAGAGACTTTACTTCCTCTGTGTCACTAAACAGGATTCAGTAACTACATAAACGCTATCCAGGCAGTTCTACTGGCTCTCAAAGTTTTCTACACAATTTTTTCAGGAATGATAGTCTAAATAACCATTCCTGTGAGTTGTAAATTGCAGAACACAGCTCTTACACAGTGTATAATAGGTAGAAATGGACCTTAAAGTGTACCTAGGGGAAAATGAGCCCCATTTAGATACTTACCTCAGTAGAAGAAAGCCTCTGGATAATGCAAGGGCTTCCCCCAGTAATCAGTATAAAAGGGTGCAGCAGCCCACTATTGGGGTCCTCCAGGAGCCAAAAGTTACCCTCTTTGCCACAAATCCCACCTCTGGGCCGCAATTTGTAGCAAAGAAGGTACATTTCAGAGCCCAGAGGTGCTTGACCGGATGGCAAAGAGGAAAGGATGACTCGCACCCACAATTCTATCGAACACTGAAATGTACCTTCTTTGTCGAAAATTGAGGCTTTGCGGCAGGGGAGCTTAAGGTTAGGAGGGGGGTGTAGTTAAGTGTTAGGAAGAGGGAGGTCTTAGGGTTAGGCATAGGTGGAGAGAGGTCATAGGGTTAGGCATTGGTAGAGGGAGGTCTTAAGTTTAGGCATCTGTAGAGTAAGTTCTTAAAGTTAGGCATCGGTGCAAGGAGGTATGCATCAGTAGAAGGAGGTCTTAGGGTTAGGCATCGGTAGAGGGAGGTATTAAGGTTAGGCATCGATAGAGGAAGTTCTTAGGGTTATGCATCAGTAGAGGGAGGTATTAGGTTTAGGCATTAGTAAAGGGAGGTCTTAGGGTTAGGCATCGGTAGAGGGACTTTTAGGGTTATGCATTGGTAGAGGGAGAGTTCAGTGTGAGAGCAGGGTTAGGTTAAGACATAGTAATATATCGGTGAAGATTACCAATATTCTACTATTGGAATTAAGTAGTAGAATATCTGTAATTTTACTCATATGGTACTATTATTATTATTTTGTATTCATATATAGCAATGACATCTTCCGCAGCGCTATACAGAGTATATTGTCTTGTCTCTTAACTGTCCCTCAGAGGGGCTCAAAATCTACAATAATCCAACTACTAGTGGCCATCCCAGTGCCCTTTTTCCAGGAGCCTTTTTTACATGTATGCCTTCCCAGTCTCCCTCCACCTCACCGTTTCAGTGCTGAAACCTCCAAACGTTTTTCGACAAGGGCTTGTTGAAGAGTGCAGGCAGCTGCACATCTGTCCATGTCTTTTTCTGCGGAGCCTGAGTGGCTCCATGCTACTGTGCAGGTGCGAGGCATCTTGCACCTGCGCAGTGTGGCAGCACTCATTCATTAATGGGTACAGACAGTCCCAGGGCTGAATCGGTGCTCTTAAGGAGGACGTGAGAAGCCTCTGGAGGATCCAGGGCCACCTTCTGCTGAGGTAAGTCTCTCCTTTTAAAGTCACAGGTTTAGTTTAAGACAAAACCAAAGGCACGCACAATTAGCTATAATGTACCCAGATAGCTCATGGTGTCCCAAAACTACTAGAAGAGGAGATAAAAGAGACTAAAAAGCCCTCTTACAACAGAAGGTATTTGCAACAATTCAGTTTTAACATAGCTATATGACACTACTGATGAGGAATCGACGAAGAAATGTGAAATCCCTATGGATGTTAAGATACACATATACTGACAGTTTACTGTTGTACAGATAAGTCCTACATTAAAACTCAAAGGGCCCATGTGCAGCCATGCCTGACTGAGGTTAAAAGTGTGCTAATTAAAAAAAGCTGACATTTCCAGTGCTGGACAAAATAGTAATGTTGCTCAGTCTAACCAAAGTCATGGAAGGTGTATGTGTTATTTAACAGTGTTCTGGGAGGCCATATGCTTACACAGAACTGGCAAACATGTATGTATGTATGTATGTATGTGCATGCCTATAAAAAAACAGATTGGCACCTCTTCAATCCCTTCTGAATATTGCAGCTCATGTCATCTTCCTGTCTTCCCACTCCACTGATGCTACTCCTCCTACCCATCCCCATCATTGGCTGCCAAAGGATCTAGATAAGCTCTTAAAGAGAACCCGAGGTGGGTTTGAAGAATATTATCTGCATACAGAGGCTGGATCTGCCTATACAGCCCAGCCTCTGTTGCTATCCCAAACCCCCCTAAGGTCCCCCTGCACTCTGCAATCCCTCATAAATCACAGCCATGCTGCTGACAAACAGCTTGTCAGAGCTGGCTGTGTTTATCTCTATAGTGTCAGTCTGCTGCTCTCCCCGCCTCCTGCAGAACTCCAGTCCCCGCCTGCATCCCTTCCCTCCCTGCTGATTGGAGGGAAGGGACGGGGGCAGGGACCGGAGCTATGCAGGAGGCGGGGGAGCAGCTGAGACTGACACCACAGTTGTAAACACAGCCTCACAGCACAGCTGTGATTTATGAGGGATTGCAGAGTGCAGGGGGGACCTTAGTGGGGTTTGGGATAGCAACAGAGGCTGGGCTGTATAGGCAGATCCAGCCTCTGTATGCAGAAAACATTCTTTAAACACACCTCGGGTTCTCTTTAACCCTCTCTTCTCACAAAGTGTAAGGTGTCTCTGCCATACATTTCCATACAAATTTACAGATATTATCCCACCCACAACCTTAGTTGCTCACATGAAACTCTTCTATCCTGCAAATTAGTCACCTCCTCTCAGTCTCACATTCAGGACTTCTCAGAAGTTTCACTTGAACTCTCTTCCACATCTTCTCCACCATGGACAGGGCCTTGAAACCTTCAAATAAACTATTAAATGCAAACACAGGTCTTGTGACCTGACCAAGAGATGGTTTGCAGTTGTTCTTGCATACCTCTAATAAACTGGTATGTGCACAGTATAGCCCCAATTGTCCTATTACTGTTCAGCATCGCTGACATTGCTTTTGCTATGGGACTCTTTATAATTACAGTATATTAGACTAAATATAATTTGCCTTCTTAAAACAGAAGGTATTTTAAGATGGCAAAATAATATTTAGCATTGCTTTTTAAGAAATAGGGCTTGGATAGGACCACATACCAGGTGATCACAGCTGTCCACCTTCACGAACATGGTTGCCAAAATCTTCTGCCCATCTCCTACCTGATTGGCTGCTGCTATGTCTCAGGCTATTATGGGATTGCTTGTTGATTTCATGCCTGAATATCTCTCTCATTCGGTTCGGCTATTCCAAGACCAAATGACCAATCTTTCACTCTGACCAGAATCTGAACAGCAACACTAGAAAATACAGTAAATCAAACAATGGCATCATTAGTGAGTAAAATGCTAACATTAAGTCTAAATCATTTTCACTTCACCAGACTCTGCACTTTCAGAGAAACATAAATCCATATATTTCTGCCAAATAAGATGATATAAATAAACATACAAGCTATGAAAAGAACAATTTAACACACTCAACACAGCCCGGCTCATCAAATGACCGTTTAAAAATGTTTAATGCTACAGCCAACTTGAGAAATACATCATCATTTTGAATATCACTCATGAAAAGAAAGGCGCCTGAGAAAAACTGGGCCATTAACCTTTAAAAGAAAAAAAATTATCAAAGTTATTTCTTTTTAATTAAAGGTTTGGGAAATATGTTACTGGATTTTACATTTTATGGTAGTCAGAGGAGGTTCTTAACTGTGTATACTTGCTTGAACCTTGTAACAACGTAACAACTGGTTTAAAGAGGAACTGTAGAAAAATAAAAGAATTAATCAAATTCCTTATTTTTCTACAATATTATTTTATAAGTTATCTACTCAGTGTTTGCCTATTGTAAAATATGTCCACACTGGTCTACATTCCAAAATCCCTTGTTTACATTCCAAAATGTATCACTACACTAGTGATGACACCTTTAGTCCCGCCAGGGGATCTCTGTGGAAAGTTTGTTTACTGAGAGTTCTATGCACAGAGGGAGATACTGCTTACTTGGCAGTTGGAAAAAGCTGTTATTTCCTACAATGTAACAAGGTTCCCCAACAGAAAACTGTTAGGGCCATGACATCACACTATGGAAGGGGTTTTATCAAAGTATCAGCAATACAAATGTCCCTTATGATCTATTTGAGAAAATGTAAAGATTTCTCGTGAGAAAGACAGTATTGGCTACTGATTGGGATGACGTTCAATCCTGGGTTAATGTTCCTCTTTAAAAGAAAATTTAATTGTAGTCCTAATATAAAATGAAACATTTATGTAACTTAATTATTGCAGACACAAACTTAATACAAATTATTATGATGCTAAGTGCAAAACAACACTTACACAGGGTATACTGAAGTTAAATTGTTCTTTCAGACAGCAGATATTAGTATCAGACCTGTGATTTTTGGTATCATTCACCAATGATACCAAAAATCGCCAAGATTGCCTGCACGATGTACATATATCTACGCCCCTGGAGCTAAGTTGAAGTTTCAAGGGGCGTAGATATACTGTACCCAGTCCGATAACTGTGAACATTTTCTCTTAACATTCCCATACTGGGAAGTATGCTTGTTCTAAACATTAAAATGTAACCATACTTAGACAAAAAATATTGCATCTGTAATAATCAAAGCATTTCGATTAAAAAAAGATAAATTGATAAAATGTGATAATTTTTTGTTGATAGCAATCTGATTGTCAAACTGAAAATTCTTAACATTTTGATGCATTTGGATGAAATTGGTGTCAATCTATAATACATAGGCCCTTATTCAATTCACTTTTTCCCCTAGGTGATATTTTCACACCTTATCAATAAAATGAATTTTAAGCTTCCAGCTGATTGCTTCTTGATTAGAAAATATTCAGAAAAATTTTGAGAGTACTTTTTCACCTACTTTTTGGTACTTTACAATTGCAGAGTGCTGAAAAGTTATTTGAAACAGAAGATGAAAACATTTTCATCTTTAGTTTAAAATAACTTCAGTACTCTGCAATTTAAAAAGTAGGTGGAGGTGGAAATGTAATTTCAAAATTATCCTGAGCATTTTTTTGCTTGCTGTGGGCTTAAAAGGCATTTTATTGATAATGTCCCATATGCAATTCAATTTTTCTCCTGAGTTTTCTCCTAGGTGATAATTGTACATCTTCTATTTAAAATACATTTTCAGCACTGTGCAACTGAAAAAGTACCAAAAAGTAGGTGAACAAGTGCTGTGTCATGTGACACAGAGGAGAGATCAAATTACAACTTCACAAATGAGGGGGAATTAACCACCTTAGCGGTATGGACGAGCTCAGCTCGTCCATTACCGCCAGAGGGTGCCGCTCAGGCCCTGCTGGGCCGATTTACATGAAATAAAGAGCAGCACACGCAGCCGGCACTTTGCCAGCCGCGTGTGCTGCCCGATCGCCGCCGCTCTGCGGCGATCCGCCGCGAGCAGCGGCGAAAGAGGGTCCCCCCAGCCGCCTGAGCCCTGCGCAGCCGGAACAAATAGTTCCGGCCAGCGCTAAGGGCTGGATCGGAGGCGGCAGACGTCAGGACGTCGGCTGACGTCCATGACGTCACTCCGCTCGTCGCTATGGCGACGATCTAAGCAAAACAAGGAAGGCCGCTCATTGCGGCCTTCCTTGTTTATTCCGGGCGCCGGAGGCGATCAGAAGAACGCCTCCGGAGCGCCATCTAGTGGGCTTTCATGCAGCCAACTTTCAGTTGGCTGCATGAAATATTTTTTTTTTTATTTAAAAAAAACCCTCATGTAGCTGCCCTGGCGATCTTAATAGAACGCCAGGGTGGTTAAGCAAGCTAAACTCTCAAAATTTTTCTCCTAGGTAATATTATCACACCTCTTAGCCTATATGCAATTCACTTTTTCTCCTGAGTTTTCTCCTAGGAGATAATTTTCATCTTCTTTGTAAACTAAATTTTCAGCATTTTACAATTGAAGTACCAAAAAGTTGATGAAAAAGTACTATCAAATTTACTTTGAGTATTTTCTTGCTTGCTGGTGACTTAAAAGGCATTTTATGAAATGTTGTAAAAATATTACCTAGGAGAAAACTCTAGAGAAAAAGTGAATTGCATAAGGGCCCTTGGCCCATATGCTCCTTAGTTTTCTCCTAGGAGATCATTTTAAATTTGTCAATAAATGCCTTTTAACCTCTTCACCTCAAAGGGTTTTTCTGCTCAAAAAACCAGAGCAGTTTTCACCCGTCAGCGCTCCTTTCATTCATTCACCTATAACTTTATTACTACTTATTACAGCGAAACAACCTATATCTTGTTTTTTTTGCCACTGTATAGGCTTTCTTTGGGGGGTACTTTTTGCTAAAAATTATTTTCTTCTAACTCAGTTTTAATAAGAAGAATAAGAAAAAAATTGAAAAAAAACATTATTTCTCAGTTTTCAGCCATTATATTTTCAAAATGAAACATGCTACCGTAATTAAAACCCACACATTTTATTTTCCCGTTTGTATCGTTTATTGCAACGTTTAAACTTTTTCCCTAGTACAATGTATGGCGCCAATATTTCATTTGGAAATAAAGGTGCATTTTTTAAGTTTTGCGTCTATCCCCAATTACAGGCCCATAATTTATAAAGTAATTGTAGTATACAGTTTTTGTTATTAAAAAAGTTCAGTCCCTAAGGTAACTATTTATGTATTTTTTTTTAATTTTGTAATTTTTTTTTTATTAAAGGGGCACTATGGTTAAATAACTTGTTATAATGTCATTTAATATAAAATATGTGCAAGTGTAGCAATGTTTAACACATATATTGTGGCAGAAAAAAAGTCTATTTCAATATTACATTACCCTTAGTTACAGATGAGTGGCGTCAGCAGAGGAAATTATCTGACGCCAAATCAGCACATACCATTGTGCAGTAGGAGGCAGCTTATCAGCTGTTTGAGCTGCTGTTTTAATCCCCCCTTTGATGTTTTGTGAGAGGACTCCTCCAACTCCTATAACGTCTCACTCGAGTAGTTTTATTACTCATCTCAGCCGCGGTCCGTCTCAGGACTTTGACATACGGCTCTGATGAAAAGCATGCAGGACACAGATACATCTCAGAGAGCTGGTCTCCACAGCAACGGACAACAATGTGTCCGTTCCTGAGCCAGCTGGGATGCCTCAGCCAGGAGCATTTTTTCATCAGAGCCGTATGTCAAAGTCCTGAGACGTACGGCTGCTGAGATGAGTAATAAAACTGCAGGAGTGAGCCGTTATAGGAGTTGGAGGAATCCTCTCTTGAAACATCAAAGGGGGGGATTAAAACAGCAGCTCAAACAGCTGATAAGCTGCCTCCTACTGCACAATGGTATGTGCTGATTTGGCGTCAGATAATTTCCTCTGCTGACGCCACTCATCTGTAACTAAGGGTAATGTAATATTGAAATAGACTTTTTTTCTGCCACAATATATGTGTTAAACATTGCTACACTTGCACATATTTTATATTAAATGACATTATAACCAGTTATTTAACCATAGTGCCCCTTTAAAAAAAAAAAAAAATGGTAACTTTAGGGGAGTGTGGGAGGTCAGGGGTTAATAATAATAATAATAAAAAAGGTAACTAGGGATAATAAACTGAAAAAAAAAGGGGGATGTAATATTACAATTTGGCCACAAGAGGTCCTCAGTAGTGACTTCAGCTCCGTACTGTTTGTACGGAAACGGAAGCACTACGCATACGGAATGAATGAATGGCCGAGCCGTCTGTATAGACGGCTGCAGCCATTCACACGGGGAATTAGATCAATTAATGGGATTTGTTTTCCCATTCATTGATCTAGCGGCGGGCGATCGGCGGTAATGAGCGGCGGTACCGAGCGCGGGGGGGCGAGCGGGGGGGGCGTGGAGGGAGGGACGTAGTACCTACGTCCCTGCACAGAGTTATGGCAGTTTGCAGGGACGTAGTTACTCGTCCCGGGGGAGGGGAAATGGTTAAACCACCAGCAAGCAAGAATATACTCAAAATTATTTTGATAGAAAATATTACCTAGGAGAAAACTTAAGAGAAAAATTAAATTGAATAAGGGCAAAGTTCTCACAATTTAGCTGGGGGAAGAGGCTTGCCAGAGGTTTTAAAGTGGACCTGAACTCTTGCTCAGGACAGAAGGAAACCAGAGAGAAACGAACACTGTATGTATTTAGAGAGTTTAGCCTGCTTAATTCCCCCTCATTTTTGTCTAATCACAAGTTGTAATTTGATCTCTCCTCTGTGTCACATGACTGCCACTGCAGAGATGGCAGATAAGCTCAATTGAAAGCTCAGGCTTTTAACAATATGTCTGCTTCCATGAATCAGGAAGTAGATAGCTTTGTATCAGCTGTAATAAATAAATGTTTTTGTTTGGTTATTATGCTGTTGTGTATCTTTTAGTGCAGAGAGGACTTTTTGAGTTCAAGTCCACTTTAAATACCTGAACAGAACAACAGTTGGGAGAAGGACACGTGGACGTTCTCAAGCCTGGACAGAGTCCACCCTGGTACTTGTGATTCACCCCAACTTTCATGCTGTTTGGACTTGATGCTGCTACAGACTCAGCCCTGCTGCTGCACAACCAGATGATATATGCTTGTTATTGCTGATTTGTATTGGTCCCAATAAAGGACTGTATATTTTGTTAGCCAGACATGTCTTCTCATGCTCTACAATCAATGCCCTGTTACAGCTTCTAAAGCCAAAAGCTCAGCATGATAACCAGGCAATTGGCATTGAGTATCAGAGAGTAAAGAGGGCAGCCTCCATATTCCTTTCACTTCAGGTTACCTTTAAAAAGGTTCCATAAGCAACTACCTTTTAATTCTCCTCCACACACTAATTGAAATGTAGTAAGTGTATTAAAAGGTGTAAACAACTAACAAAGGAAAGCAATATCAATAGCAAAGCAATATATAACACATTAGGGAACATTTCCTTTTTCTGAACTGACATGCCAGGTTTAAGTTTTCTTACTCTGAAGATGTTCCTAACTTTCTTTAATATACTACAAATGCGCCCTGGAAATGTCACTAATTTTGCTACATTGCAGAACATGTTTTTTTGGACAGCTTTGAAGATTGGAACTCAGAACCATTACAGCGACAAATTATTCTGCTTGATTGACAGGACAGCAATCTAACAGTGAGGAAAGTGACAGGAATTCTAATCACACAACTGTATTGACAGCACTAATGGTTTTAGTGCACCTTATTTCAGATAAATGGAAGTGCTTGGTCCCAGGTTTAGGGTTAGAAGAAAAACTGAGACAATGTCTGAATGCACTTTTTTATACAAGGAGCCTTTCTATCTCAAAAACAATTCCACTCATGGTATCCGTTTCATAAAAAATGAATAAATAAGTATATAGATAACACAGCCCATACTGCTTGTTTTCATAGCAGTCTTATAGACAGGCCTGAATTTCATCCAAAATTACTCAACAACTGCAATGTTACGCTTGTTGTCAGCAATGGTCCACTGCACTGTTTGGAGATGCTGTAATCATCATCTTTGCACACAATTCAATAGTTTACTACAGTTCAGTAAAGCTTCTTATGACTTGAGGGATACCAGAGCTGAAGTGAGGAGAAACGGAGGGAGCGGGCATGTCTGGCAGCCTTTTCCGGGTCAGCCGTGTCGGGCATTAGTGTGCAGGCGCTGGTCTGGCTGCGTGTGTCCTACATTGCGTGTGCACGGCAGGAGTACTTTGAGCGTGATGTCCTGACTACATCATAAGCATGATGGGAGTGTAATGCAGAACGTGCGCAGCCCGGTCAGCACCTGCACACTAATGCTCAACCCGGAAGAGGCTGTCGGGGGCATTTAGCTAGCAATAGAAGGGGGGAGGCGGAAGAGAAAGGAGCAGCAGTGGGCATCAGGACAGCTGCCCATATATGCCTGCTCCACCCGTTTCTCCTACTCACTTCGGCTCTGGAATCCTTTAAAGCCCTAGTTCAAACTGATATTTTTAATGCTTATTTTTAATTCTTATCATTGGGGATTTGTCAGGATTTGCAATACACAAGGTGTACGCTTTGTGAAACATTATAAACCACTTTTACATTATTCAGGGTTATTACCTAGCTTGATGGCAGAGAAGTTTTTAAGCATAGGCAAACATGGTGATTACCTAGGGTGACATCTGTATGAATGGTTCTTTTCATAACTAAATATATAGTGCTATAACATAGGGAACTGAATAGCCTAACAGTAATATGGCAGGTGATGTTTATGGGCCCTGACACACCAGAGAGTGTTTTGCGGGTCATTTAAATTTATAAAAGAAAGCACTTTCATTTACTTACATTAAAATCACAGTAAAACCCGGCAAGTCCTCATGACTTTGCTCCTGTTGATCTGATGTTGCACCTATCATATTAATACCATACGTTTGTTGTGCAACTCTAATGGATGTCATAGCACTAAAATTGTGTCATATGTATTTCTCCTTTTTCTTGTATGTACTAACTTAAAGTATTTGAAAAAATATATTTTTTTTAAATAGTGACTGCGGCTATTTTGCTGTAATGTATAAGTATAACGTTTTTAAAAAGTAGCTACACATTACGCAGCGGCATAATAAATATAGGAAGAGATTTTCACACGGGTTCAGTTAATCTGCGCCAGTGAAATGTAAATGGTCTAGTAATCACGTGTGTATCCTTGTATCCTTTATAGACCTATTTCATAAAACAAAATAATTTCTGTATAAATACATTTGTAATTGTTGCCAGAAAACAAATTAATGTAGCCTACAATCTTTGTATTCAAAAGTTTATTAGTTGAGTAAAAAAGACAACCAAGACTGCTCCAAACAAGTAGGAGTGCAACTTACCAGAACTTACCAGAAATCCAGTAGTAAATTGTATCCCATCAGTAGCGCACAACCATCAATAAAACTATCATTTATTTAATCACCTTATAACAGCAACAGGTAACACATAAGCCCACTTGAGAGAGAGGTGTGTGTTGTAATCAAAAGATTGGGGATGGGGGTGCAAGTGTAGAGGTGGCTGCTCCGGGGAACCAAAATGGCCAGACAGCCCTGCTTGCTGGGACTGCAAAACTGACTTTGCGTGTGATAGTCTAAACAGCAATTTGTGAGCTATCCAAATATCTCCCACTCTCCAGCCATCACCCATACAAAATAGTCGAGAAGAAGCTTTAGGCAGCACCAGCCAGTATTTTCCTGAGAACATAGAGCTGACAGTGCCAATCTCCTCCATGAGCTTTACAGTAAGAAAAGAGCGAGGAAAAGGTGGAGATCATGTGATGGTTCTGTGAGGATGAAGAAACTTCCACTCCCGATTATCCACTTGAATTTCCTACACAGTTACTTTGCTTTTAATAATGGCACGTACTTCCATTTCATAGGTACCGCAATGGGGTGCAAAATGGCACCACAATAAGCATAGAGATGGCCCGAACCGTTCGCCGGCGAACGGTTCCCGGCAAACTTTGGTGGTTCTCGTTCACCAGCGAACACAAGCTTTTCCGGAAGTTCGGTTCGCCCCCATAATGCACCATTAGGGTCAACTTTGACCCTCTACATCACAGTCAGCAGGCCCATTGTAGCCAATCAGGCAACACTACCTCCTGGGGGGGGACCCTTATAAAAGGCAGGCACCGCCGACCATTTTACTCACTCGTGTGCCTGCAGTAAATAGAGAAGGGACAGCTGCTGCAGACTCTCATAGGGAAAGATTAGTTAGGCTCTTGTAGGCTTCTTAGCTTGCTCCTTGCTGATTCTAATTGCTAAAATAGCACCCCACAACAGCTCTTTTGAGAGCTAATCTTGTTCTTGTGATCTATTTCTTTTTTCTGTGTGTCCCATTGACACCTGTGTTGCATAGACAGCCTTGCTAATTCATACTGTGTGTGTGCCACTGCCAGGCCCAGCACATTCAGTGACTACCTGTGTGTGTGACAGGTGCACATTGTAATACCCATTACTGCATATACCTACCTACCTGTTGTTCACAGTGCACCCACCTACCTACGTGAGTTGAGTGCACGCAGTGTCACTGTGCCTGTCCGCAACCTGTCTGTGTGTGACAGGTGCACATTGTAATACCCATCACTGCATATACCTACCTACCTGTTGTTCACAGTGCACACACCTAGGTACGTGAGCGCAGGCAGTGTCACTGTGCCTGTCCGCTACCTGTCTGTGTGTGACAGGTGCACATATTAATATCCATCATTGCATATACCTACCTGTTGTGTTCAGTGCACCCACCTCATCACTGCATATACCTACCTGTTGTGTTCAGTGCACCCACTTACCTACGTGAGTGCACGTAGTGTGATATACCACTCCGTGCATACCTGTTAACTGCACCTGTGTGACTGCACATTGTATTAGTCAAGTCAATGCATACCTTTCACTTCATCCCCCCCCCTCCCCCCGAGATGGACACAATGGACAAAACAGGCACAGGTAGAGGCAGACCCAGAGGAAGGCCACCCGGCAGGTCTGTGCGAGGTCGTGTTGATGTGATTTCATGCGGCCCTGGCCCAAAGAACAGTGCACAGAAGAAGGCACGTCCCATCAACTCCCAAGATTGGCAGGACGTGATTGACTATTTAACACAGAACACCTCATCTTCCGCAGCCACCAGCGCTACTACAAGCACCACATCCGTTGCATTTGACACTTGGTGGGGAATTAACTGATTCACAGCAATTATTGTTACAACCAGATGAAGGTGCTAAGCAAGTTACACCACCTCATATGTCTGAGTTAGGCGGCAACACTATGGACGTGTGAAGATGATGAAGTACCTCCTGTTGGTCCAGTTTATGAGGTGTCTGAGGCAAGCGAAGCTGGGCAGGATGATTATGATGACGATGATACGGATCCCACATATGTTGCAAATAGAGATGATGAACAGGGGACGGTTCAGAGGGGGAGTCAGAGAGGAGTAGGAGGAGACAAGTTGCTGAAAGAAGCAGGGGGAGCTCGTCATCAGAAACAGCTGGTGGCAGTGTCCGGCGCCATGTATCGCCACCTATGTACAACCAGCCAACATGCCCTTCAGCATCAGCTGCTGAGGCCATCGTAGTGCCATCACCCCAGGGGGGCTCAGCGGTTTGTCTGCCTCAGATCGGAGCAATGCCATTTATTCTCTCAGCCTCCAAAAATTGAGCCGTGGAAAGGCCAACACTCACGTAGGAACAAGTGCCTTACGAAGGCACATGGAGAAAAGGCACAAACTGCAATGGGAAGAACACCTGAGCAAAAGCAGCACACAAAAGAAAAGCCACCCTCCTTCTCCTTTTCCTCTTTCAGGTGCAGCATCTTCAGCCACTTTCTCCCTTGCACCTTCACAGCCACCCTCCTCCACACCACCTCTGCCCTTGAGCGGTTCCTGCTCCTCTGCCCACAGCAGCCAGGTGTCCGTGAAGGAAATCTTTGAGCGGAAGAAGCAAATTTCTGCCAGTCACCCCCTTGCCTGGCGTCTGACAGCTGGCGTGTTGGAACTGTTAGCTCGCCAGCTGTTACCATACCAGCTGGTAGACTATGAAGCCTTCCGTAAATTTGTGGCCATTGGGACATAGCAGGGGAAGATACCGGGCTGCAATTATTTCTCTAAAAAGGCGATATCCAAACTGTGCCATAAAGTGGAGAGGCAAGTGGTGTCATCTCTGGCACACAGCATTGGGTCAAGGGTCCACCAGACCACGGCTGCCTGGTCTGTCAAGCACGATCAGAGCAGGTACATAACTAACACAGCCCATTGGGTCAACCTGGTGACCGATGGCAAGTAGGGAGTATGTGGCTTTGTGAAAGCTGACACATGTACCCTGCATGGCACATGTGCTGAATCTAGTCATTCAATGATTTGTGTCAAAGTACCCAGGCTTAGAGGACGTCCTGAAGCAGACCAGGAAGTTGTGTGGGCATTTCAGGTGGTCTTACGCGGCCATGGCACGCTTTGCGGACATTCAGGGGAAAAAAAACTTGCCGGTGAGACGCTTGATATGTGATAGCCCGACTCGCTGGAAATCGACCCTGGTCATGTTCTCTCGCCTGCTAGAACAGGAAAAAAAAGCCGTCACCCAGTACATGTACAATTACAGTAAAAGGACACAATCTGGGGAGATGGGGATGTTGTGGCCCAACAACTGGACACTGATGCGAAATGCATGCAGGCTCATGCGGCCATTTGAGGAGGTGACCAACCTGGTGAGTCGCAGTGAAGGCACCATCAGCGACTTGATCCCACTTCCTGGAGCGTGCCATGCATAGAGTGGTGGATCAAGCTGTGGAGGAGCGTGAAGAGGAACAGTTACGGCAGGAACAGTCATGGAAGCAATTTTCATCAGATTCAGATGTTTCCTCAACACCTGTGGCAGCACAGAGGGGGGAGGAGGAGGAAAAGTCGTGTATGGAAGAGGAGTCAGACTCGGATGATGAGGAAGGTGTTTCTTTGGAGGAGGAGGAGGCGGCGGCGGCGGCAGAACAACCGCAGCAGGCATCGCAGGGGGCTTGTGCTGCTTGACGTTCCCGTGGTATTGTTCGTGGCTGGGGGGAGGAGGAGGACTTACCTGACGTCACTGAAGAAGAGCAAGAGGAGATGGATAGTATGCCTGCATCCAACTTTGTGCAGATGGCGTCTTTCATGCTGTCCAGCCTGTTGAGGGACCCTCGTATAAAAAAACCTCAAGGGGAATGAGCTGTACTGGGTGGCCATGCTACTAGACCCTCGGTATAGGCACAAAGTGGTGGACATGTTAGCACCAACTCACCAGAAGGCAGAAAGGATGCAGCACATGCAGAACAAGCTGGCAACTATGCTTTACAATGCGTTTAAGGGTGATGTCACAGCACAACGCAATAAAGGTACCACTGCCAGTAATCCTTCTCTCATGTCCACGCAGGCAAGGGCAGGACGCTCCAGCGATCTCATGGTGATGTTGGACATGCGGACATTCTTTAGTCCAACCTTAGCGCTTCCGGATCCACCCTCCACCAATGCCTGGACAGGCAGGTAGACGACTACCTGGCCTTAAGTGTGGATGTAGACACTGTGAGCAGCAATGAACCCTTGGACTACTGGGTGCGCAGGCTTGACCTGTGGCCAGAGCTGTCCCAATTTGCCATCCAACTTCTGTCTTGCTCTGCTTCAAGCGTCCTGTCAGAAAGGACATTCAGCGCAGCTGAGAAGAGAAGTCACTTAAGTCACAAAAGTGTTTAGTACCTCACCTTTATCAAAATGAATGAGGCATGGATCCCGGAGGGCTACTGCCCGCCTGAAGACTAAGTCAGTCCCCACACACAGCATCTCTGCCTGCACGCCGTGTGATTGGCTGCCTACCCCAAGACTAAGTCGCTCCCCACACAGCACAGCACCTCTGCCCGCAGGCCACTTGACTGCCTTCTCCGCCACCAACAGGGTCCAGGACTCCAGGCGGATTCCTGAATTTTGTAGGCCACTGCTAGCAGCGGCCGCTATAATAATTTTTCTGGTGCGTGTACATGCCTGCCTAATTTTTTGGGCTGCACTGCAGCTGCAACAACAAAACAAAAGGCATGTACATGTGCCCATTCCCCTTCGTGATCATTACCTTGCCGCGGTGAAGGGGTTTGCATATCACAATGAAGCAATGACCACCGGCTATATGAGTGTCTCTGAGGTTGGCACACCAAAGATAATAAGGTCGTTGCTTCATTGTGGACAGACAAAACTTGATCAGCTGGACAGTCACTGTTCTGTCATTCAGCTACCTCAGCCCAGTGACCATATGGGCCATCACCTGCACTCTCGTCATGGTGCGCACCAGTTCAGCACGTCCGTCACTACACAAACAGCTGCTTGCAGTCACTGCATACCTTTTACGGCATCTTTGACTGCACATTGTATTATACCTGGCAGTCAGTGCATACCTTTCACTTTAATGGATGGCAGAATTTCCCTTCATAACAGATTCTCTTTAAAGGATTTAAAGTGATTCATCTCACATATACAGCAGGGCCTCAAAAGTCCTCCTGTATTGTTATTTTTGGTCACTACCTCAGGACGTGCATGCCATGCCTGCTGCCTTCCTTGGATGTGTGTGGTAGCCGTTCTTGCTCCTTTGCCCACAGCATGCCTGCTGCCTTCCTTGGATGTGTGGTGGTGGTAGCCGTTTCTTAGGCTCCCACTCCGGACTGGAATTGAACCAGGATTCTCCGGCCATTACCTGTGGTCACTCGTAATGGCAGACTTGCCCTCCATAACAGATTCTCGTTACAGGTAGTACAGTCTATCAGTGTCATCTACAGCAGGGCCTCGAAGGTCCTCCTGTATTGTTATTTTTGGTTACTACCTCGGGACGTGCATGCCATGCCTGCTGCCTTCCTTGGATGTGTAGAAGCCGTTCCTGCTCCTTTGCCCACAGCGTGCCTGCTGCCTTCCTTGGATGTGTGGTGGTGGTAGCCATTTCTTAGGTTCCCACTCCGGACCAGAATCGAACCAGGATTCGCCGGCCATTACCCGTGGTCACTCGCAATGGCAGACTTGCCCTCCTTAAAACATTCTCGATGCAGGTACTGAACAGCAAGCAGAAAAAGTATTTAAAAATATAGATGTAAGCTTTAACAATGGTAGAGAAAGAACCATTGAAAGTTGATAAGGCAGTCAGACATTACCTGACATCACTGAGTGAGGAAGAGCAATCTCGCCATGGTGGGCACCAGTCCAGCACAGCCGTCATAATGCAAACAGCTGTTTGCGGTGCATTACACAGTGAGTTTGGTGTGTCAGTGTGAAGCAGTACTCTAATTACACTCCCTGATTGATGTATACACATGCAAGATGTTTTAAAGCACTTTAGGCCTGCAATTTAGCATTCGATGCGATATCTGCCCTTGAAACGCTGCTTTGCGTCCAATCCAGATTTTTCCCCGGGACTTTTGGCATCTATCCCACTCCGCCATGCCCCCCTCCAGGTGTTAGACCCCTTGAAACATTTTTTCCATCACTTTTGTGGCCAGCATAAATGTTTCTAGTTTTCAAAGTTCGCCTCCCCATTAAAGTCTATTGCAAACCTAAAATTGGGGGTTCGGGCCATTTATAATTAGCACACCCACATATTGCAGATCTAAGGGAGAGATTGTAAACACCTCTAAATATAAACCAGTTTCCTCTCCACATTGATAATTTTGTACAGATGTACAAACCCAAAGAACAGGCCGTGCCAACTTTGTGAGCAGAAGGTCCTTGAAGACACCATCTTTAAGAAATCGACAGACTTAATTACAGACTTTAACTCATGTTACCAGGAGAGGAGGAATCCACATTGACAATTCTACACACTATGTCACAGCATGTCACAAACTGAGAGGAGCATAAATGAACTTAAACCTAACATTTCCAAAGACCACTTACTTATTAAATCAATGTCTTACCCCCACACCCCAGGATACAGCTCCTTTTATATCTCCCATTGCTCCTTGCTTTGGCAATGCCTGTATTTACCTTGGTCATGCCAATAAAGCTATTTTGGATTTGTCTGTCCTTGTTTGCTGATCTGTCTATTACCACCTTCAGGCTGACATGTGAAATAGGCCTTAGGTTTGCCAACATTCTCAGAGTAGTAAAATTGTAAATTAAGCCCAGGGTAACACTCCAGTCAGGGCAGATCTCAATGGTTCAAAGTAATTTGTAAAGTGCTACATAATATGCTAAGACTATGGATGGTCAATGTTGATTCTGAATGCACATTTATGTAGCTTGAATATTGACCCCGCCAAGGAAAATCTTGATTGGTCCACTTTCAAACTGAATATACTTGCATGAAAATTTTGCATAATCCTGTGTCAACTCTGAATTTTTTGCATTTCATAGCCAGGACGGTGTAATTACATGGCACAAAAAAAAAATCTGCTCTTGTTTTTACAGGCTCTTGAAGTAACAATGGGCCATATGCAATTCACTTTTTTCACCTGAGTTTTCTCCAAGGTGATATTTTTACAACTTAAAATAAAATGCCTTTTACGCCACCAGCAAGCAAACAAATACTCAAAATAACTTTTACAGTAATTGTTGACCTACTTTTTGGTACTTTTTCCATAGCAAAGTACTAAAAAGTTATTTTAAATTGAAGATGAAAAGTTATCTCCTAGGAGAAAACTCCGGTGAAAAAGTGAATTGCATATGGCCCAATATGTCTAAACTACAATGATCAAATGATCTTTATTGCTGTTTTCTACTTTGCTGGTATTGCTGTCCTGGCTGACCTGGAACAGGTGTTTACACTCATTTTCAATGTCTTAGCCTAGCCGTGTTATTTTAGTTAACCTTCAAATCATGTTTCTGTTCATCTTCTCTTCAGGAAAGCTGTGCCTCCTGGGACCTAAAGGCTGGGAATTAGATATTTAGCAGCTCTGTCTTTATCAGAAGTCCAAGCACAACAGACGCAATTGTGCAGCAGAGAAACAAATGTTACTTTGTGGCCTTTGGTCATTTTTAACATTAACTGTGATTTATTATTTAGGTACACAGTCCGGTGTTCTCTTGTTTCATGTTATTTTGTTTTCTATGGCATGGTGTAAAGATAAGCTGTAAGACACATCCCTCAGTGTCTCTCCATAAGGTTCTCTGCTTCAAAAAGTAGAGGAACCATAATTAAATATAGTCAAAATGTAATAAATTATTCAGGATATCCACCTAAATTAGCCTGGTTTCAGCATTAGAAATGCTTCTTATAAGTATACAGTATATTGCTGTATATTGATAAGTAACCCTGCTCTATCACCCTGCCAGTGAAGTTTAGCCTAGGCTATTATGTCATGCAGCTTTCTAACCCAGAGCACCATGTGATGGTCCAGCTCGTTTCACCTGGGGGGTATTAAGGGGTTGTTGGGGGCATTACCACCTTGCAACCAGTAAATATGCCAGTACCTCTGAAAAATATAATAATGTTAACTGGTTTGAGGTAAGATTTTATAATGGACAAACATTGGCTGAGGAATTTATTTAGGTTTATTAATTAAGCTATCTACTATAAAGTTCCTCTTTAGTGTAATAAAGGTCAAAGGAAACTGGCAGAAAAGAGGAAAAAAAGTTAATCATATCTCTGTATGGGAGCTAAAGAAACAGTGAAGCCTTCAAATTTAGGGGCATATTCACAAACTGATAGTAAAATTGCTGTGTACTGTGCTTACAGTATTTACACCACAGCCCGAATTACCCTAACAATGTACGTATTACCGAATTAATGCAGGTTGCCCTAATTATGCAATGCATGCTACGTAAACAGTGTAAGTACTTTCTAAAATGACCATAGCACTAGTAAGAAATACTTTGAAGTCCCTTTCCGTGTTCCAGTACAGCAAGGGTTACAAAAAAGTGTTACCTATGCAAAAGAGCTTGTCTACAGCTTGTTGAATTCAGTCCAATTTCCTGAAAAGTAAAAAGAGGCTACAACAGCTGAGAAGCTGTGAAATAATAGTTCATAATGCGGTGCAAGTACAGAAAATTTCATGACCTCTCTTTCAGCTTAACAAGACAGAGTGTGGATTCTTAACAGCAACTGTGACGGTCTGATGCCATCTTAAAAAGTAATTGAAATGAAAAGAAATATATGAGACTCATATCCATGTTACTAATGTTTCATTTATCATATTACACCTAAAATTAATTACCTCATAAGTTTATTTTCAATTCATGTTCACTTTAAAAGCAAAGTGAGAATATGGGACTCCAGGAAAGTCATATTTAGGATCAGTTCTCTGGATACAATTATTTATCTCATTTCTATATTTTCAATTTGGGTTCACTTTAAAGATCCAAACAAGAAATTGTTTTTGTTTACTTTTATGATTGTTTTCATTGAGTTAGGAGAGGATGTATATGCAGAATCTGACATAGTGGAGAAAACCTCCATTCAGATCTGCAATATATTCAATTACTAGTCTGCATATCCACAGGCATAAAACCCATACAGCTTGATGCCTGCTGCAGACACAGCAAGCACTGACCCAAAAAGAAATCATTTTCCTTTTAGACAATTTACTTACACTATTAACCATTATAGTGTGTTATTATTAAAAGTGAAGTTCATCTAGTAGCTCCATCACACACACATAAAACCGAAGCCTAAGAAAATGATTCAGGGAAAGTAGGTTAGGTTAATAAAATACATTTTGAAGTTGAAATTGCTCCATCATGTGCATCTGCCCAGCTCCTTCATTTCCGGACAGGTCAAAAAACATAGTTATATGCCAATAGGGTCAGGTTTACTGCAGAGTGAAAAGCAAGGACATCAAATGGGCCTTTGTTTGTTTCAATAACCAGACATCCAATCGTATACTTGGGTATTACGTAAAGAGGTTCTTTTTGAAGCCCAGGACTTAAAGAGAAAAGAACCTTTAGGCCACCCCCTAGCCTGATGGTCAGTGGCCACTAAATGTATGTTTAAAAAAGGAGGGGGGAGTCACATGAGTATGTTTGGGCTTTTCCTCTGTCTATTCCAGGCAGAAGTGGCCAGTTGCGGTCATGTGACCATTCTTTTATAAACCTTTCAAAAGCGTTTACTGTAATTTTAGTTTAGTGGCTAGGAGTCTTTCAGTCAGGATACCTTAGTGAATCTGAAAATGTAAAACCGCAGGGAGATGGCATGTGAAAGAGGCTCTTCTCATGCCCACCAATGTCCCCATTCTTCTTCGCTTTGTTGTGCATCAACCCACCAGAGCTACTTCCTGGTCGGGAGGGTTGGTGAAAACTGCGCACGTCTGTCTGGCGACGTGAGTCCTTTGATTGAGCACCCGCAGCCGGGAGTACTCTGTGCATGCGCAGTAGGTCACAACTATGTAGGGCGCTTGCGCAAAGCGCTCCCAGCCATGGGGGCGTAATCAAGGACGCGCATCACCCGACAGTGCCTGCGCAGTCTTCACTGACCCTCCCAACCAGGAAGTAGCTTTGGGGGGTCAGTACACTATAATGGAGGGGGGCAAAGGAGAACGGGGGAACAGTGGGCATGCAGAGAGCCTCTTACACATGCCTGCTCCCCTCGTTTTTAAATTTTCAGATGCACTAAGGTATCCATTAAAGGGAACCTGTATTTCTGTTTATACAATACCAGCTGCTTGGCAGTCCTGCTGAGGTTTCTGGCATCAGTAGTGTCTCAATCACACACCTGAAACAAGCATATGGTTAATCTAGTCAGACTTCAGTCAGAGCACCTGATCTACATGCTTGTTCAGGGTCTATAGTTAAATGTATTAGCGGCACAGGATCAGCATGCTGAGTATTCAGATAAAACTATAAAACGAAGAACAAAACAACTTACATAAGGGGCCCTATCCAAAATACAGAACCCCAGAAGTAAAGTGGGCTCTGTAATCAGGTTACAACAGGCTCAAATAGTGGTACCGCCCATCTGTAAGTTATTCTTCTTTTTCTGATTTTATCTGAATACTCAGCATTAAATAGTCTTCGCGTAGACTGGTTTGTTTGCTTGCTTTCATTTCCCCACTGTTATCCTGGTCTGAGTATTCTCCAGTGGGAGACTGCTTCCCTCATATGAAGATTCTGACGGGAACTGCATTTGCCAGATGCAGTTTTTTAGGATATCTCAGCAGAGCCAAATATAGCTTTGTAATTCAGGCTGTTATGGGCTGGTAAGCCTTCAATTTACGTATTTGATATTGGTGACTGGTCACTAAAGCGTACTGACTCCGAGTGACATACTACCTTATTGATGAACTTTAAGCGCTGCTTGTTTTTATGTATTTGAGATTTAAAACCCTGGACAAACCTATTTATCAGCTGCTCATTATAGTCTATGCAGGCAGGTTTTTACAGTTTTTTATTTTAATTTGTATTGTTTAAAAGGTAATAAATATGTCAACCTTCATATCCCTCTCACCTTAGATTCCCATTCGATGAGTCCTCGAGGCGAACCTTGGGTCAAAAGTTAAATATTTACGTAAGGACACCACCCTCCAGTCTTCCATTGCCAAGCACATCCTACACTGGATAGTGTAATGGTTAAAGAGGTACTTCAGCCTAAACAAACATACTGTCATTAAGTTACATTAGTTATGTTAATTAAAATAGATAGGTAATATAATCTCTTACCCACACTGTTTTGAAAGAACAGGCAAATGTTTGATTTCATGATGGCAGCCATCTTTTTGGTTGAAATGAGGTGACAGGGAGCATGAGACACAGTTCCAACTGTCCTGTGTCCTGAGCACCTCTCCCAGTTGCTAGGCAATGTGAATAACAACATAGGAAATCCCATCATGCTCTGTACAGCATCAGGGAAAAAAAGCCCGGGCTCTTTTTTTCGATGGGTGGAGCTTAGATAAAAATGCAGCTAAAAATGATGCATTGGTAAGAAAAACAAAGTTCTGATGCTGTGAAACTGTTAAAGAAACACCAAGCCTTTTCAGTTCTGCTGAGTAGATTTTTAGTCCGGAGGTTCACTTTAAGGGTTCTGCCTCTGACACAGGAGACCTGGGAATTTGACAGTAAATCGTTACATTTTCCATGTTCACCAGCAGATGACTGTCCTCCCATCTCAACTTGCCTGAAATGCCATGCTTCATCTGCCTGCAATGCCAGGTTTGTGCACTATCTTGGACTTCCACCAGCAGGTGTCCTATGGCAGTCTGTTAGCAGACACAGCTGTCTATCCTTTTAAAGGTACCCATTAACGGTAACATTTTTTCACCAAATGCAATCTTTCAATGCGATTCCTATGATTGAATTGTATAGAAAATTTGCCGTTTATGAAGGCAATTGATAGTGAACAATTCTTTGGTCATTTGCTTAAGTAACTGCCAGAACATGGTTGGGCTAGACAGGAAATGATGATGAGATAGGGAGTGGAGCCTGGATGGCTCACGTATTGCTGCATACAAGCAGCATGACATTCACACATGAAGGCCTGGGACACACTAGAGCCATTTTGGGCGTATTGTTGAAGCTCTGCCAATTGCTGGTGCTTTCAAAAATGCTTTACTAGTGTAAGTCTATGTTATTGAGCACACTAGAGGACTTGCGATTTTGAAAATCGCAAACGCAGGACATGCAGCATTTTGTGAGCGTTTGGCCTCCAATACATACTGTAGTATATGAGTTAGGTTAGTCACCGGAAAATGCAGTTCAAGTCGCTACCAAAATCCTCACACAAAGTGCTTGCAATTGCAATTTGCGATTTTTGGTGTGTCGCAGGCCGAAGACAGATTTGTTAACCAGCCAGTCAGGTAAAAAATGGTTCATGTGCAATGCACCAATAGAGATGTAGCGAACTGTTCGCCGGCGAACGGTTCCAGGCGAACTTTGGGGGTTCGCGTTCGCCTGCACCAGGCGAACTTTTACGGAAGTTCGCTTTGCCCCATAATACTCTATTGAGCAAAACTTTGACCCTCTACATCACAGTCAGCAGTCACATTATTGCCAAACACACTGCTCTCACTGCTGTAGGCTCGCCCCCCCTCCCTCCTCCAAGCAAGGTCCTTATGCCATTTCACTCACTTGTCTGCCTACACTAATTAGTTAAGGGACAGCTGCTTTCCTCCCTCCTCCCACCTCCCACCCTTCTACCCTTCTACCTATTCCCTCCTCGGAGGAGGGTCTCATCTGCCAGGGAATTATACTATTTCAAAAACCAGTTTACATACCATAGCTGTGAATCGAAACAAGGTCTAACTGTGTGGTGGGCAAGCACCCTAACTGCTGTACCACAACAGTACTAACTGAAGCTGGCCTAGCATTTACTATTTATGCTTAATGCAATAGAAACATTAGGTTGCTTAAAGGGAACCTTAACTGAGAGTGATATGGATGTTTCCTGTAAACAATACCAGTTGCCTGGCAGTCCAGCTGATCTCTGTGACTGCAATAGTGGCTGAATCATACCCTGAAACAAGCATGCAGCTAATCCAGTCTGACTTCAGTCAGAGCACCTGATCTGCATGCTTGTTCAGGGGCTGTGGCTAAATGTATTAGAGACACAGGATCAGCAGGCGATTCAGGCAACTGGTATTATTTTAAAAGGAAAAATCCATATCCTTCTCCGTTTAGGTTCCCTTTAAGGATTTGTAGCATAAAATCCAACTCACATTGGCTGGGGAATTGAACCCAGGTCTCACTGTGTGGTGGGCAAGCACCCTAACCGCTGTACCACAACAGTACTAACTGAAGCTGGCCTAGCATTTACTATTAGAGTTGGGCCGAACGGTTCGCCTGCGAACGGTTCCATGCGAACTTCCGTGGTTCGCGTTCGCGTCCCGCAGGCGAACCTTTGCGGAAGTTCGGTTCGCCCCATAATGCACATGGAGGGTCAACTTTGACCCTCTACATCACAATCAGCAGGCCCAGTGTAGCCAATTAGGCTACACTAGCCCCTGGAGCCCCACCCCCCCCTTATATAAGGCAGGCAGCGGCGGCCATTACGGTCACTCGTGTGCTGCCTGCGTTAGTGAGAGTAGGGCGAGCTGCTGCAGACTGTCTCTCAGGGAAAGATTAGTTAGGCTTAACTTGTTCCTGTCTGGCTGCATACCTGTTCTGTGAACCCACCACTGCATACCTGTGCTGTGAACCCACCACTGCATACCTGTGCTGTGAACCCACCACTGCATACCTGTGCTGTGAACCCACCACTGCATACCTGTGCTGTGAACCCACCACTGCATACCTGTGCTGTGAACCCACCACTGCATACCTGTGCTGTGAACCCACCACTGCATACCTGTTCAGTGAACCTGCCACTGCATACCTGTTCTGTTCAGTGGACCCGCCACTGTATACCTGTTCATTGAACCCACCACTGCATACCTGTGCTGTGAACCCACCACTGCATACCTGTTCTGTGAACCCACCACTGCATACCTGTTCAGTGAACCCGCCACTGCATACCTGTTCTGTTCAGTGGACCCGCCACTGTATACCTGTTCAGTGAACCCGCCACTGCATACCTGTTCTGTTCAGTGGACCCGCCACTGTATACCTGTTCAGTGAACCCGCCACTGCATACCTGTTGTGTTCAGTGAACCTGCCACTGCATACCTGTTCTGTGAACCCGCCACTGTATACCTGTTCTGTTTAGTGAACCCGCCACTGTATACCTGTTCTGTTTAGTGAACCCGCCACTGCATACCTGTTCTGTTCAGTTGACCCGCCACTGTATACCTGTTCAGTGAACCCGCCACTGCATACCTGTTGTGTTCAGTGAACCTGCCACTGCATACCTGTTCTGTGAACCCGCCACTGTATACCTGTTCTGTTTAGTGAACCCGCCACTGTATACCTGTTCTGTTTAGTGAACCCGCCACTGCATACCTGTTCTGTTCAGTGGACCCGCCACTGTATACCTGTTCAGTGAACCCGCCACTGCATACCTGTTGTGTTCAGTGAACCTGCCACTGCATACCTGTTCTGTGAACCCGCCACTGTATACCTGTTCTGTTTAGTGAACCCGCCACTGTATACCTGTTCTGTTTAGTGAACCCGCCACTGCATACCTGTTCTGTTCAGTGGACCCGCCACTGTATACCTGTTCAGTGAATCCGCCACTGCATACCTGTTGTGTTCAGTGAACCTGCCACTGCATACCTGTTCTGTGAACCCGCCACTGTATACCTGTTCTGTTTAGTGAACCCGCCACTGTATACCTGTTCTGTTTAGTGAACCCGCCACTGCATACCTGTTCTGTTCAGTGGACCCGCCACTGTATACCTGTTCAGTGAACCCACCACTGCTCTTTTTTTCGATGGGTGGAGCTTAGATAAAAATGCAGCTAAAAATGATGCATTGGTAAGAAAAACAAAGTTCTGATGCTGTGAAACTGTTAAAGAAACACCAAGCCTTTTCAGTTCTGCTGAGTAGATTTTTAGTCCGGAGGTTCACTTTAAGGGTTCTGCCTCTGACACAGGAGACCTGGGAATTTGACAGTAAATCGTTACATTTTCCATGTTCACCAGCAGATGACTGTCCTCCCATCTCAACTTGCCTGAAATGCCATGCTTCATCTGCCTGCAATGCCAGGTTTGTGCACTATCTTGGACTTCCACCAGCAGGTGTCCTATGGCAGTCTGTTAGCAGACACAGCTGTCTATCCTTTTAAAGGTACCCATTAACGGTAACATTTTTTCACCAAATGCAATCTTTCAATGCGATTCCTATGATTGAATTGTATAGAAAATTTGCCGTTTATGAAGGCAATTGATAGTGAACAATTCTTTGGTCATTTGCTTAAGTAACTGCCAGAACATGGTTGGGCTAGACAGGAAATGATGATGAGATAGGGAGTGGAGCCTGGATGGCTCACGTATTGCTGCATACAAGCAGCATGACATTCACACATGAAGGCCTGGGACACACTAGAGCCATTTTGGGCGTATTGTTGAAGCTCTGCCAATTGCTGGTGCTTTCAAAAATGCTTTACTAGTGTAAGTCTATGTTATTGAGCACACTAGAGGACTTGCGATTTTGAAAATCGCAAACGCAGGACATGCAGCATTTTGTGAGCGTTTGGCCTCCAATACATACTGTAGTATATGAGTTAGGTTAGTCACCGGAAAATGCAGTTCAAGTCGCTACCAAAATCCTCACACAAAGTGCTTGCAATTGCAATTTGCGATTTTTGGTGTGTCGCAGGCCGAAGACAGATTTGTTAACCAGCCAGTCAGGTAAAAAATGGTTCATGTGCAATGCACCAATAGAGATGTAGCGAACTGTTCGCCGGCGAACGGTTCCAGGCGAACTTTGGGGGTTCGCGTTCGCCTGCACCAGGCGAACTTTTACGGAAGTTCGCTTTGCCCCATAATACTCTATTGAGCAAAACTTTGACCCTCTACATCACAGTCAGCAGTCACATTATTGCCAAACACACTGCTCTCACTGCTGTAGGCTCGCCCCCCCTCCCTCCTCCAAGCAAGGTCCTTATGCCATTTCACTCACTTGTCTGCCTACACTAATTAGTTAAGGGACAGCTGCTTTCCTCCCTCCTCCCACCTCCCACCCTTCTACCCTTCTACCTATTCCCTCCTCGGAGGAGGGTCTCATCTGCCAGGGAATTATACTATTTCAAAAACCAGTTTACATACCATAGCTGTGAATCGAAACAAGGTCTAACTGTGTGGTGGGCAAGCACCCTAACTGCTGTACCACAACAGTACTAACTGAAGCTGGCCTAGCATTTACTATTTATGCTCAATGCAATAGAAACATTAGGTTGCTTAACCACTTGAGGACCTAGGGCTTTACCCCCCTTAAGGACCGACCACTTTTTTTCCATTCAGACCACTGCAGCTTTCACGGTTTATTGCTCGCTCATACAACCTACCACCTAAATGAATTTTGGCTCCTTTTCTTGTCACTAATAAAGCTTTCTTTTGGTGCTATTTGAGTGCTCCTGCGATTTTTACTTTTTATTATATTCAGCAAAAAAGACATGAATTTTGGCAAAAAAATGATTTTTTTAACTTTCTGTGCTGACAGTTTTCAAATAAAGTAAAATTTCTGTATACATGCAGCGCGAAAAATGTGGACAAACATGTTTTGGATAAAAAAAAAACCCATTCAGCGTATATTTATTGGTTTGGGTAAAAGTTATAGCGTTTACAAACTATGGTGCAAAAAGTGAATTTTCCCATTTTCAAGCATCTATGACTTTTCTGACCCCATGTCATGTTTCATGAGGGGCTAGAATTCCAGGATAGTATAAATACCCCCCAAATTACCCCATTTTGGAAAGAAGACATCCCAAAGTATTCACTGAGAGGCATAGTGAGTTCATAGAAGATATTATTTTTTGTCACAAGTAAGCGGAAAATGACACTTTGTGAGAAAAAAAAAAAAAAAAAAAAAGTTTCCATTTCTTCTAACTTGCAACAAAAAAAAAATGAAATCTGCCACGGACTCACCATGCCCCTCTCTGAATACCTTGAAGGGTCTACTTTCCAAAATGGGGTCATTTGTGGGGTGTGTTTACTGTCCTGACATTTTGGGGGGTGCTAAATTGTAAGCACCCCTGTAAAGCCTAAAGGTGCTAATTGGACTTTGGGCCCCTTAGCGCAGTTAGGCTGCAAAAAAGTGCCACACATGTGGTATTGCCGTACTCAGGAGAAGTAGTATAATGTGTTTTGGGGTGTATTTTTACACATACCCATGCTGGGTGGGAGAAATATCTCTGTAAATGACAATTTTTAATTTTTTTTACACACAATTGTCCATTTACAGAGTTATTTCTCCCACCCAGCATGGGTATGTGTAAAAATACACCCCAAAACACATTGTACTACTTCTCCCGAGTACGGCGATACCACATGTGTGGCACTTTTTTGCACCCTAACTGCGCTAAAGGGCCCAAAGACCAATGAGCACCTTTAGGCTTTCACAGGTCATTTTGCGGAATTTGATTTCCAGACTACTCCTCACGGTTTAGGGCCCCTAAAATGCCAGGGCAGTATAGGAACCCCACAAATGACCCCATTTTAGAAAGAAGACACCCCAAGGTATTCCGTTAGTAGCATAGCGAGTTCATAGAAGATTTTATTTTTTGTCAAAAGTTAGCGGAAAATTGATTTTTATAGTTTTTTTCACAAAGTGTCATTTTCCACTAACTTTTGACAAAAAATAAAATCTTCTATGAACTCGCTATGCTACTAACGGAATACCTTGGGGTGTCTTCTTTCTAAAATGGGGTCATTTGTGGGGTTCCTATACTGCCCTGGCATTTTAGGGGCCCTAAACCGTGAGGAGTAGTCTGGAAATCAAATTCCGCAAAATGACCTGTGAAAGCCTAAAGGTGCTCATTGGACTTTGGGCCCTTTAGCGCAGTTAGGCTGCAAAAAAGTGCCACACATGTGGTATCGACGTACTCGGGAGAAGTAGTACAATGTGTTTTGGGGTGTATTTTTACACATACCTATGCTGGGTGGGAGAAATACCTCTGTAAATGACAATCTTTTGATTTTTTTACACACAATTGTCCATTTACAGAGATATTTCTCCCACCCAGCATGGGTATGTGTAAAAATTCACCCCAAAACACATTGTACTACTTCTCCCGAGTATGGTGATACCACATGTGTGGCACTTTTTTGCACCCTAACTGCGCTAAAGGGCCCAAAGTCCAATGAGCACCTTTAGGCTTTCACAGGTCATTTTGCGGAATTTGATTTCCAGACTACTCCTCACGGTTTAGGGCCCCTAAAATGCCAGGGCAGTATAGGAACCCCACAAATGACCCCATTTTAGAAAGAAGACACCCCAAGGTATTCCGTTAGTAGCATAGCGAGTTCATAGAAGATTTTATTTTTTGTCAAAAGTTAGTGGAAAATGACACTTTGTGAAAAAAACTATAAAAATCAATTTTCCGCTAACTTTTGACAAAAAATAAAATCTTCTATGAACTCGCTATGCTACTAACGGAATACCTTGGGGTGTCTTCTTTCTAAAATGGGGTCATTTGTGGGGTTCCTATACTGCCCTGGCATTTTAGGGGCCCTAAGCCGTGAGGAGGAGTCTGGAAATCAAATTCCGCAAAATGACCTGTGAAAGCCTAAAGGTGCTCATTGGACTTTGGGCCCTTTAGCGCAGTTAGGGTGCAAAAAAGTGCCACACATGTGGTATCGCCGTACTCGGGAGAAGTAGTACAATGTGTTTTGGGGTGTATTTTTACACATACCCATGCTGGGTGGGAGAAATAACTCTGTAAATGGACAATTGTGTGTAAAAAAATCAAAAGATTGTCATTTACAGAGGTATTTCTCCCACCCAGCATGGGTATGTGTAAAAATACACCCCAAAACACATTGTACTACTTCTCCCGAGTACGGGGATACCACATGTGTGGCACTTTTTTGCACCCTAACTGCTCTAAGGGGCCCAGAGTCCAATGAGTACCTTTAGGCTTTACAGGGGTGCTCACAATTTAGCACCCCGCCCACTTGCCAGGACAGTTAACAAACCCCACAAATGACCCCATTTTGGAAAGAATACACAACAAGGTATTCCATGAGGGTAATGGTGAGGTCATTGAAAATTTTATTTTTTGTCACAAGTAAACGGAAAATGACACTTTGTTAAAAAAAAAATAAAAAAAAAATTCTGCTAACTTGTGACAAAAACTAAAATATTTTATGAACTCACCGTGCACCTCACATAATACTTTAGGGTGTCCTCTTTCCAAAATGGGGTCATTTGTGGAGTCTGTCCTGGCATTTTAGGGTCTCTGCAATCATTACATGTATGGCCAGTATTAGGAGTTTCTGCTATACTCCTTATATTGGGTATACAAGTAATGCACTCTGGGCTGAAAGGAAAAATGAACGGCAAACATACCTTGCTCCACATCAATGGCAGTGATAACCTCAGGAGAGAGACACCCCGTGCCACCCTGCACTCAGGGTGAGCCACCAACTTATGTGACTGGGCCTCAGAACTTTAGTATACAGCATTATGCCTGTAGGATACAGCAATATGCCTGCCAATAGAGATGACTCTGTGTGGCATTAAAGCATCATCATAGGCCCAAATCACATATAAACCGGGGGTGTCCACACTCAAGGGAAATTCAAACATGCCGTCTTATATCGCCAACCCAGGACAGATCAGCAATATCAAGCATGGAAACCGATCCTTCTTCCCACTTTTATGCTTACCCGTTTTTTTGGTTTTCAAGCTCACCTCTCCTCCATCTGGGACATTGTGCGAAAGACCAGCGAGTGTGTGCCTACTCCTGTGTCTGGAGTTCCCTAGGTTCTAATAGTGTACCTGCTCGTGGTACCTCTCAAAACACTGCCCTACGCATAGGCCAGGCTGGTCAGGACAGCGGGGACAATAATAAACGGTGTCACTCCTTGTTCCAGCCCTGCTGCAGACACGGCAACGTTTTCTTCGGATGCGCTGACCTGGGGCACACGGAAGCTGATAGGCGTAATGCCTTCCATGCAGTCGGCTAGTTGCATCTGGGGGGGGGGCCCTGGCACCACCTGGATACAGGATGTCCAGAATGATCTGTTCCTGAAATTGGAGGAAAGATCCAGTTCTCCCAGCCTTACTGTAGAGAACAAAGCTGTTGTAAACCGCCAATTGAATCAGATAAAAAGACACTTTCTTATACCAGCGTCTTGTTTTCCGGGTAACTAAATAGGGCGCTAACCTCTGGTCATTGAAGTCCACCCCTCCCATGTTGACATTATATTCGTGGACGACAAGGGGCTTTTCAATGACCGCAGTTGCCCGTTGAATTTGGACTGTCGTGTCTGTGTGAATGGTGGACAGAAAGTAAACGTCCCTCTTGTCCCTCCATTTCACCGCGAGCAGGTCTTCAGTACGCAAGGCGGCCCTCTGCCCCCGTTCAAGTCTGGTGGTAACGAGCCGTTGGGGGAAGCCCTGGCGACTAGGCCGCGCAGTGCCACAGCATCGGATTCCTTCTAACTTTAAGTGCTGAAAGAGGGCCACACTTGTGTAATAATTGTCCACAAAAAGATGGTACCCCTTCTGGAACAAGGGTGACACCAAGTCCCACACAACCTTTCCACTGCTCCCCAGGTAGTCAGGGCATCCGACCGGCTCCAATTTTGAGTCTTTTCCCTCATAGACCCTAAAACGACATGTATAGCCTGTGGCCCTTTCACAGAGCTTATACAG
The DNA here is from genome assembly GCF_040937935.1 of Hyperolius riggenbachi. Classification (NCBI taxonomy): domain Eukaryota; kingdom Metazoa; phylum Chordata; class Amphibia; order Anura; family Hyperoliidae; genus Hyperolius; species Hyperolius riggenbachi. The sequence goes on from NC_090646.1 coordinate 185,055,540, forward strand.
TTTCACCCCATACCGGGCGCGCTTGCTTGGGATGTACTGTTTGATGCCAAGGCGCCCGGTAAAGCGTAAGAGGGACTCGTCTACGCAGATGTTCTGTTCAGGGATATAAGCATCTGCAAATGTTGAGGACAGGTGGTCTATGAGGGGCCGAATTTTGTGGAGCCGGTCATAAGCAGGGTCTCCCCTTTGATGACAGGTTTTGTCGTCGTTGAAGTGCAGGAAGCGCAGGATGGACTCAAATCGTGTCCTGGACATGGCAGCAGGGTACAAGGGAACATGATGTACTGGGTTCGTAGACCAATACGCCCGCAATACATTTTGTTTCATTAGTCCCAAGTGAAGGATAAGGGCCAAAAAGATTTTAATGTCGGAAACTTGGACTGGTTTCCACCCGAAAGGCTGGGCATACATGCTCTCCGGGTGCTCGGTGATGAATTGTGTGGCTTTACGATTGGTCTCAACCACAATTAAGTCCAGGAGAACCTGGGTGATGAACAGCTGCAAAAAGTCTAGGGCCGTTCCTAGATGAGCTGTCGCCACCTGGACTCCAGACTGGGCGGTGAAAGGGGGCACTACGGGTGCGGCGGAATCAGGGGATTGCCAATCTGGGCATGCCAGCACCTCTGGGAGTCTATGGGTACTACGGGCCCGTCTTCTTCTTGGTGGCTGCGACGGGGGTACTACTGCACTTGCCACCGTACCAGTTTCCACTTCCATGCTGACGCTCACCACTTCGCCAGGGTCTACGGAAGCACTGGCACTAAGTCCAGGAGATGCTGCGCTGCTGGTGCCTGCCTCACCAAGAAAACTATCAACAGCGCTAGCACCACCCTGCTGCCCTTGAGGCAGATCCTGCGCCACCTGCGGTCTAACGACTTGGGGTCTGGTACGCCTGGCTCTAGCCGGGACCATAGCCTCGTCATCAGTATCGGTCAGGGAACCACTGCTTTCTACAGGTTCAAATTCGGACCCGGAAGATTCGACGGATGATTCTTCCCAAAAGAACTCATCCGACTGGTCCATGTACCTGTATACCTCGTCATCGGAAAGCCCCCTTCTTGCCATTTTGGATTGCTAAATTTATGGGGTTTTCCTCCGAGACTACCCAGAAAAAAAGAGCACCTACCTAGCAAAAAGGGAGTATTTGAGAGGTATTGGGGTTGGTGGGAAGTGGGGTCTCAGAGGCAATCAAACAATCACGGGACAATCAAATACAATTACAGCACAATCGACTCCAATCACAGCCCAATCAAATCTGATGCACTCGGAAGGTGATGGGGGGAGGGTGGGATTGGGTGTGGCGGGAAGTGGGGTCTCAGGCAATCAAACAATCACGGGGCAATCGAAGTCGATCACGGGACAATCAAATACAATTACAGCACAATCGACTCCAATCACAGCACAAGCAAATCTGATGCACTCGGAAGGTGATGGGGGGAGGGTGGGATTGGGTGTGGCGGGAAGTGGGGTCTCAGGCAATCAAACAATCACGGGGCAATCGAAGTCGATCACGGGACAATCAAATACAATTACAGCACAATCGACTCCAATCACAGCACAAGCAAATCTGATGCACTCGGAAGGTGGTGGTTGGAGGTGGTGGGGGGGAGGGTGGGGTTGGGTGTGGTGGGGGGGAGGGTGGGGTTGGGTGTGGCGGGAAGTGGGGTCTCAGGCAATCAAACAATCACGGGGCAATCGAAGCCGATCACGGGACAATCAAATACAATTACAGCACAATTGAATACAAGCACAGCACAATCGAATACAAGCGCAGCACAGTCAAATACAATGCACTTGGACGGTGATTAGGGGGGGGGGGGGTCTGAGGGCGATTTGAGGGGGTGGGGGGTTGATCAGGAGCCTGCACGGGGCAGACTGAGTCCTGATCTGATGAGAGGCAGACACAGGGGGTTACTGATCAAAGATCAGTTAGTGATTGCTGGGGAGGACAGATGTAAACAAAGAGCAGGGGATGTAATCAGAAGGGGGGTATGAGGGCAATCGAGGGCCTGGGCAGGTGATCGGTTACCCCCGCGGGGCAGTTAGGGTCTGCTCTGATGGGTGGGGGTGCTGAGGGCTGATGGACAGGTGATAGACAGGTGATCAGAGGGGGATCAGAGGGGGATCAGAGGGTAATGTAGCTGTATACAGATGTATACAGTATACAGGGGGGTAGTCTGGGATGGGGTGTGGGGGTGATCTAAAGGTAGGGGGGGGGATCAGGGGTGACTAGGAGGCAGTTAGGGACCTAACGCAGGGGATAGCGTCAAAGGTTAGTGGCAGGTGGGGGGGTGGGGGTTTTATATGGGTGCAAGGGTGCTGGGCAGGGGTCTGCTGGGGTGATCAGGGGGGGTATGAAGGCTGGGGTGGGAGATCAGGGGGGCTGTAGGTAAAAAAAACAAGTGTGTGTGTAATACTCACAAGTGCTTCCTCCTCGCTGGTGGTCTCTGCAACAATGAGACCACGAGGCGAGGAGGAAGCACGTATAAGGCACTTTGTTTACCTAACAAAGTGCCTTATACGCATTGATTGGCCCATTGTGCGGATTCCTCCGCTCGCCGGCTCTGCTAAGTGGCCGGCGAGCGGAGACAAATTGCCAGTGTAACGATCCCGGGCGGAGGATCGCGTCACGGATGACGCGATCGCTCCGCCCATGCCCTTTAATGGACTGCCGCCTCTGTGGGTGAGGCCGTCCTGAAGGGCTCCACTTCCCCGCCGCCCCTGTGTAGTGGGCGGTCGGGAAGTGGTTAAAGGGAACCTTAACTGAGAGTGATATGGATGTTTCCTGTAAACAATACCAGTTGCCTGGCAGTCCAGCTGATCTCTGTGACTGCAATAGTGGCTGAATCATACCCTGAAACAAGCATGCAGCTAATCCAGTCTGACTTCAGTCAGAGCACCTGATCTGCATGCTTGTTCAGGGGCTGTGGCTAAATGTATTAGAGACACAGGATCAGCAGGCGATTCAGGCAACTGGTATTATTTTAAAAGGAAAAATCCATATCCTTCTCCGTTTAGGTTCCCTTTAAGGATTTGTAGCATAAAATCCAACTCACATTGGCTGGGGAATCGAACCCAGGTCTCACTGTGTGGTGGGCAAGCACCCTAACCGCTGTACCACAACAGTACTAACTGAAGCTGGCCTAGCATTTACTATTAGAGTTGGGCCGAACGGTTCGCCTGCGAACGGTTCCATGCGAACTTCCGTGGTTCGCGTTCGCGTCCCGCAGGCGAACCTTTGCGGAAGTTCGGTTCGCCCCATAATGCACATGGAGGGTCAACTTTGACCCTCTACATCACAGTCAGCAGGCCCAGTGTAGCCAATTAGGCTACACTAGCCCCTGGAGCCCCACCCCCCCCTTATATAAGGCAGGCAGCGGCGGCCATTACGGTCACTCGTGTGCTGCCTGCGTTAGTGAGAGTAGGGCGAGCTGCTGCAGACTGTCTCTCAGGGAAAGATTAGTTAGGCTTAACTTGTTCCTGTCTGGCTGCATACCTGTTCTGTGAACCCACCACTGCATACCTGTGCTGTGAACCCACCACTGCATACCTGTGCTGTGAACCCACCACTGCATACCTGTGCTGTGAACCCACCACTGCATACCTGTGCTGTGAACCCACCACTGCATACCTGTGCTGTGAACCCACCACTGCATACCTGTGCTGTGAACCCACCACTGCATACCTGTTCAGTGAACCTGCCACTGCATACCTGTTCTGTTCAGTGGACCCGCCACTGTATACCTGTTCATTGAACCCACCACTGCATACCTGTGCTGTGAACCCACCACTGCATACCTGTTCTGTGAACCCACCACTGCATACCTGTTCAGTGAACCCGCCACTGCATACCTGTTCTGTTCAGTGGACCCGCCACTGTATACCTGTTCAGTGAACCCGCCACTGCATACCTGTTCTGTTCAGTGGACCCGCCACTGTATACCTGTTCAGTGAACCCGCCACTGCATACCTGTTGTGTTCAGTGAACCTGCCACTGCATACCTGTTCTGTGAACCCGCCACTGTATACCTGTTCTGTTTAGTGAACCCGCCACTGTATACCTGTTCTGTTTAGTGAACCCGCCACTGCATACCTGTTCTGTTCAGTTGACCCGCCACTGTATACCTGTTCAGTGAACCCGCCACTGCATACCTGTTGTGTTCAGTGAACCTGCCACTGCATACCTGTTCTGTGAACCCGCCACTGTATACCTGTTCTGTTTAGTGAACCCGCCACTGTATACCTGTTCTGTTTAGTGAACCCGCCACTGCATACCTGTTCTGTTCAGTGGACCCGCCACTGTATACCTGTTCAGTGAACCCGCCACTGCATACCTGTTGTGTTCAGTGAACCTGCCACTGCATACCTGTTCTGTGAACCCGCCACTGTATACCTGTTCTGTTTAGTGAACCCGCCACTGTATACCTGTTCTGTTTAGTGAACCCGCCACTGCATACCTGTTCTGTTCAGTGGACCCGCCACTGTATACCTGTTCAGTGAACCCGCCACTGCATACCTGTTGTGTTCAGTGAACCTGCCACTGCATACCTGTTCTGTGAACCCGCCACTGTATACCTGTTCTGTTTAGTGAACCCGCCACTGTATACCTGTTCTGTTTAGTGAACCCGCCACTGCATACCTGTTCTGTTCAGTGGACCCGCCACTGTATACCTGTTCAGTGAACCCACCACTGCATACCTGTTCTGTTTAGTGAACCCGCCACTGTATACCTGTTCTGTTTAGTGAACCCGCCACTGCATACCTGTTCTGTTCAGTGGACCCGCCACTGTATACCTGTTCAGTGAACCCGCCACTGCATACCTGTTGTGTTCAGTGAACCTGCCACTGCATACCTGTTCTGTGAACCCGCCACTGTATACCTGTTCTGTTTAGTGAACCCGCCACTGTATACCTGTTCAGTTTAGTGAACCCGCCACTGCATACCTGTTCTGTTCAGTGGACCTGCCACTGTATACCTGTTCAGTGAACCCGCCACTGCATACCTGTTGTGTTCAGTGAACCCGCCACTATATACCTGTTCTGTTTAGTGAACCCGCCACTGCATACCTGTTCTGTTCAGTGGACCCGCCACTGTATACCTGTTCAGTGAACCCGCCACTGCATACCTGTTGTGTTCAGTGAACCTGCCACTGCATACCTGTTGTGTTCAGTGAACCTGCCACTGCATACCTGTTCTGTGAACCCGCCACTGTATACCTGTTCTGTTTAGTGAACCCGCCACTGTATACCTGTTCTGTTTAGTGAACCCGCCACTGCATACCTGTTCTGTTCAGTGGACCCGCCACTGTATACCTGTTCAGTGAACCCGCCACTGCATACCTGTTGTGTTCAGTGAACCTGCCACTGCATACCTGTTCTGTGAACCCGCCACTGTATACCTGTTCTGTTTAGTGAACCCGCCACTGTATACCTGTTCTGTTTAGTGAACCCGCCACTGCATACCTGTTCTGTTCAGTGGACCCGCCACTGCATACCTGTTCTGTGAACCCGCCACTGTATACCTGTTCTGTTCAGTGAACCCACCGCATCAGTGCGCATACCTGTGCAGTTAAGTGAACCCACCTACCTACGTGAGTGCATGCAGTGTGATATACCACTCCGTGCATACCCGATATGGACAAAACAGGTAGAGGAAGAGGTAGTGCCAGAGCCAGAGGAAGGCCACCCGGCAGGTCTGCGCGAGGTCGTGTAAATGTAATTTCGTGTGGACCTGGCCCACAGTACAGTGCTCGGAAGAAGGCACGTCCCATCACCTCCCAAGATTGTCAGGACGTGGTTGAGTATTTAGCGACACAGAACACCTCATCTTGCTCAGCCACCAGCGCTACTACTAGCACCACTTCCGCTGCATTTGACACTTCGCAAGAATTATTTAGTGGTGAAATCACTGATGCACAGCCATTGTTGTTACAGCCAGATGAATTTTCACCAGCTCATATGTCTGAGTTACGCGGCAACACTATGGATGTAACGTGTCAGGAGGATGAAGGACCTACTGATGGTGCAAGTTTGGATTTGTCTGAGGCAAGCGAAGCTGGGCAGGATGACTACGATGATGACGGTAATAGGGATCCTCTGTATGTTCCCAATAGAGGAGATGAAGAGGGGGACAGTTCAGAGGGGGAGTCAGAGAGTAGTAGGAGGAGAGAAGTTGCTGAAAGAAGCTGGGGCAGCTCTTCGTCAGAAACAGCTGGTGGCAGAGTCCGGCACCATGTATCGCCACCTATGTACAGCCAGCCAACTTGCCCTTCAGCATCAGCTGCTGAGGTCCCCATAGTGCCCACATCCCAGGGTGGCTCAGCGGTGTGGATATTTTTTAATGTGTGTGCCTCAGATCGGACCAAAGCCATCTGTTCGCTCTGCCAACAAAAATTGAGCCGTGGAAAGGCCAACACTCACGTAGGGACAAGTGCCTTACGAAGGCACCTGGAGAAAAGGCACAAACAGCAATGGGATGGCCACCTGAGCAAAAGCAGCAGCAGCACACAAAAGCAAAGCCACCCTCCTTCTCCTCTTCCTCCTCCATCAGGTGCATTATCTGCTTCTGCCGCTTTCTCCCTTCCACCTTCACAGGCACCCTCCTCCACTCCGCCTCTGCCCTTGAGCGGTTCCTGCTCCTCTGCCCACAGCAGCAGTCAGGTGTCCGTGAAGGAAATGTTTGAGCGGAAGAAGACAATTTCGGCCAGTCACCCCCTTGCCCGGCGTCTGACAGCTGGCGTGGCGGAACTGTTAGCTCGGCAGCTGTTACCATACTGGCTGGTGGACTCTTAGGCCTTCCGTAAATTTGTGGCCATCGGAACACCGCAGTGGAAGATGCCAGGCCGCATTTATTTTTCGAGAAAGGCCATACCCCAACTGCACCGTGAAGTTGAGAGGCAAGTGGTGTCATCTCTTGCGAAGAGCGTTGGGTCAAGGGTACACCTGACCACGGATGCCTGGTCTGCCAAGCACGGGCAGGGCCGCTACATTACCTACACAGCCCATTGGGTGAACCTGGTGGTGAACGATGGCAAGCAGGGCGCAGCGGACCAAATTGTGACACCTCCACGGCTTGCAGGCAGGCCTCCTGCCACCTCCTCTCCTCCTGCTACATGCTCTTCGCTGTCTTCCTCCTCCTTGGCTGAGTGGCAGTTCTCCTCTCCAGCTACACAGCCCCAGCTCCGCAGGGCCTATGCTGCATGCCAGGTACGACGCTGTCACGCCATCTTAGACATGTCTTGTCTCAAAGCGGAGAGTCACACTGGAGCAGCTCTCCTGGCTGCTCTTAAGAAACAGGTGGATGAGTGGCTGACCCCGCACCACCTGGAGATAGGCAACGTGGTGTGCGACAACGGCAGCAATCTGCTTGCCGCTTTGCATATGGGGAAGCTGACACACATACCCTGCATGGCACATGTCATGAATCTAGTGGTTCAAAGATTTGTGGCAAAGTACCCTGGCTTAGCGAATGTCCTGAAGCAGGCCAGGAAGTTCTGTGGGCATTTGAGGCGGTCTTACACAGCCATGGCACGCTTTGCGGAAATTCAGCGCAAAAACAACATGCCGGTGAGACGCCTCATTTGCGATAGCCCGACTCGCTGGAACTCGACCCTGCTCATGTTCTCCCGCCTGCTAGAACAGAAGAAAGCCGTGACCCACTACCTCTACAACTACAGTAGAATGAAACAGTCTGGGAAGATGGGGATGTTCTGGCCCGACAACTGGACACTGATGGAAAATGCATGCAGGCTCATGCGGCCGTTTGAGGAGGTGACCAACCTGGTGAGCCGCAGTGAGGGCACCATCAGCGACTTAATTCCCTACGCTTACTTCTTGGAGCGTGCTGTGCGTAGAGTGGCGGATGAAGCTGTGAATGAGCGTGACCAGGAACCGTTACGGCAGGAACAGGCATGGGACCGATTTTCATCAGACCCAGCTGTTTCCTCAACACCTGCGGCAGCACAGAGGGGGGAGGAGGAGGAAGAAGAGAAGTCGTGTGCAGAAGACGAGTCAGACTCAGAGGATGATGAGCAAGGTGTTTCTTTGGGGGAGGAGGAGGAGGAGGAGGAGGGGACAGCGGCAGGAGAACAACCTCAGCAGACATCGCAGGGGGCTTGTGCTGCTCAACCTTCCCGTGGTATTGTTCGCGGCTGGGGGGAGGAGGTTGACTTACCTGACGTCACTGAGGAAGAGCAAGAGGAGATGGAGGGTACTGGATCCGACTTTGTGCAGATGTCGTCTTTTATGCTGTCCTGCCTGTTGAGGGACCCCCGTATAAAAAACCTCAAGGGGAATGAGCTGTACTGGGTGGCCACACTACTAGACCCTCGGTACAGGCACAAAGTGGCGGACCTGTTACCAACTCACCGGAAGGTGGAAAGGATGCAGCACATGCAGAACCAGCTGTCAACTATGCTTTACAATGCCTTTAAGGGTGATGTGACGGCACAACGCCAGCAAGGTACCACTGCCACTAATCCTCCTCCCGTGTCCACGCAGTCAAAGACAGGACGCTCCAGCGATCTCATGGTGATGTCGGACATGCGGACGTTCTTTAGTCCAACGCCTCGCCGTAGCCCTTCCGGATCCACCCTCCACCAACGCCTGGAACGGCAGGTAGCCGACTACCTGGCCTTAAGTGTGGATGTAGACACTGCTGTGAACAGCGATGAGGAACCCTTGAACTACTGGGTGCGCAGGCTTGACCTGTGGCCAGAGCTGTCCCAATTTGCCATCCAACTTCTCTCCTGCCCTGCCGCAAGCGTCCTGTCAGAAAGGACCTTCAGCGCAGCTGGAGGCATTGTCACAGAGAAGAGAAGTCGCCTAAGTCACAAAAGTGTTAAGTACCTCACCTTTATCAAAATGAATGAGGCATGGATCCCGGAGGGCTGCTGCCCGCCCCAAGACTAAGTCAGTCCCCGCACACACAGCATCTCTGCCTGCACGCCGTGTGACTGGCTGCCTGGCCTGCCCCAAGAAGACTAAGTCGCTCCCAGTCCCTCCACACAGCATGTCTGCCTGCAGGCCACTTGACTACCTTCTCCGCCACCACCAACAGGGTCCGGGACTCCAGGCGGATTGCTGAATTTTTTAGGCCGCTGCTAGCAGCGGCCGCTGTAATAATTTTTCTGGTGCGTGTACATGACTGCCTAATTTTTCTGGCTGCACTGCGGGCAGCTGCAACAACAAAAGAAAAGGCATGTACATGCGCCCATTCCCCTTCGTGATCATTACCTTGCCGTGGTGAAGGGGCTTGCGTATCACAATGAAGCAATGACCGGCGCCTAGATGAGTGTCTCGGGGGGCACACCCACGATAATAAGGTCGTTGCCTCATTGTGGTCAGACCAAATTTGATCAGCTGGACAGTCACTGTTCTGTCATTCAGCTACATCAGCCAGGCGACCATATGGGCTGTAAAGCCACCAAAACCTGAACTCTCGCCATGGTGCGCACCAGTCCAGCACGGCCGTCACTACACAAACAGCTGTTTGCGCTGCGTTACACGGTGAGTTTGGTGTGTCAGTGTGAAGCAGTACCTTAATTACACTACCTGATTGATGTACACATGCAAGCACTTTAGGCCTGTCATTTAGCATTCAATGTGATTTCTGCCCTTAAAACGCTGCTTTGCGTCAAATCCAGATTTTTCCCGGGGACTTTTGGCATGTATCCCACTCCGCCATGCCCCCCTCCAGGTGTTAGACCCCTTGAAACATCTTTTCCATCACTTTTGTGGCCAGCATAATTATTTTTTTTTTCAAAGTTCGCATCCCCATTGAAGTCTATTGCGGTTCGCGAACTTTAATGCGAACCGAACCTTCCGCGGAAGTTCGCGAACCAGGTTCGCGAACCTAAAATCGGAGGTTCGGCCCAACTCTATTTACTATTTATGCTCAATGCAATAGAAACATTAGGTTGCTTAAAGGGAACCTTAACTGAGAGTGATATGGATGTTTCCTGTAAACAATACCAGTTGCCTGGCAGTCCAGCTGATCTCTGTGACTGCAATAGTGGCTGAATCACACCCTGAAACAAGCATGCAGCTAATCCAGTCTGACTTCAGTCAGAGCACCTAATCTGCATGCTTGTTCAGGGGCTGTGGCTAAAAGTATTAGAGACACAGGATCAGCAGGCGATTCAGGCAACTGATATTATTTTAAAAGGAAAAATGCATATCCTTCTCCGTTTAGGTTCCTTTTAAGGATTTGTAGCATAAAAGCCAACTCACATTGGCTGGGAATCGAACCCAGGAGGGTGGAGGGTGGAGGGTGGGCCTCCAGGTATTAGAGCCCTTGAAACATGTTTTCTATCATTTTTCCAGCCAATAGAATTTTTTCAAATTTTCAAAGTTCGCCTCCCCATTGAAGTCTATTGCGGTGCGCGAACTTTTTCGCGAACTGAACCTTTCGCGGAGGTTCGCGAACAGGGTTCGCGAACCGAAAATCGGAGGTTCGCAACATCTCTATGCACCAAACCTTGTACACTGCAAATCAATATATATTTTATGTAATGTGCATTCAAAACATAAGTGTGAAATAGGGTTTCAACAATTCCCAACCACTAAAACACATTTACAAAATCTGATTGCTCTTTCATGTGATAATTCAACATGGTGACCATGAAGCCAGTAATTATTTAAACACTTATGTGGTTTAACCACTTGCCGACAGCCCACTGCACAGAGGCGGCGGGCAAGTGGATCCCGTAAGGACCGCCGCATGTACAATTGGCGGCGGTCCTTGTACGGGCATGGGCGGAGCGATCGCGTCATTCGTGACGCGATCAGCCACCGGCGACTGGCTCCGCCTCCCTCGCGCTGTAACCCGCTGGACGTTCGGAAGCACCGGCGGGTTACTAGCACCCGGATCGCCGCATACAAAGTGTATAATACACTTTGTAATGTATACAAAGTGTATTATACAGGCTGCCTCCTGCCCTGGGGGTCCCAGTGTCCGAGGCACCACCAGGACAGGCTGCAGCCACCCTAGTCTGCACCCAAGCACACTGATTTCCCCCCCACCCCCTGATTGCCCACAGCACCCCTCAGAACACTGTTTGCACCCAATCACCCCCCCCCCCCCTAATCACCCATCAATCACTCCCTGTCACTATCTGTAAACGCTATTTTTTTTATGCCCTAAACTGCCCCCTGCTCCCTCCTGATAACCCCGACCCCTCAGATTCTCCCCAGACCCCTCCCCCCAGACCCCCCCTGTGTACTGTATGCATCTATCCCCACTGATCACCTGTCAATCACCTGTCAATCACCTATCAATCACCCCCTGTCTCTGCCACCCATCAATCAGCCCCTAACCTGCCCCTTGCAGGCAATCTGATCACCCACCCACACCAATAGATCGCCCGCAGATCCGACGTCAGATCACTTCCCAAGTGCAGTGTTTACATCTGTTCTCTACCCTAAACACCCACTAATTACCCATCAATCACCCATCAATCACCCCCTATCACCACCTGTCACTGTTACCCATCAGATCAGACCCTAATCTGCCCCTTGCGGGCACCCAATCACCTGCCTACACGCTCAGATTGCCCTCAGACCCCCCCCCCCTTATCAATTCGCCAGTGCATTATTTACATCTGTTCTTCCCTGTAATAACCCACTGATCACCTGTCAATCACCCATCAATCACCCCCTGTCACTGCCACCCATCAATCACCCCCTTTCACTGCCACCCATCAATCAGCCCCTAACCTGCCCCTTGCGGGCAATCTGATCACCCACCCACGCCAATAGATCGCCCGCAAATCCGACGTCAGATCACCTCCCAAGTGCATTGTTTACATCTGTTCTCTACCCTAAACACCCACTAATTACCCATCAATCACCCATCAATCACCCCCTACCACCACCTGTCACTGTTACCCATCAGATCAGACCCTAATCTGTCCCTTGCGGGCACCCAATCACCCGCCTACACGCTCAGATTGCCCTCAGACACCCCCCCCCCTTATCAATTCGCCATTGCATTATTTACATCTGTTCTTCCCTGTAATGACCCACTGATCACCTGTCAATCACCCATCAATCACCCCCTGTCACTGGCACCCATCAATCACCCCCTGTCACTGCCACCCATCAATCAGCCCCTAACCTGCCCCTTGCGGGCAATCTGATCACCCACCCATACCAATAGATCGCCCGCAGATCCGACGTCAGATCACCACCCAAGTGCATTGTTTACATCTGTTCTCTACCCTAAACACCCACTAATTACCCATCAATCACCCCCTGTCACTGCTACCCATCAGATTAGACCCCTATCTGCCCCTAGGGCACTCAATCACCCGCTCACGCCCTCAGACCCCAGCCCTGATCACCTCGCCAGTGCATTGCTTGCATCTATTCCCCCCTCTAATCACACCTTGAGACACCCATCAATTACCTCCTGTCACCCCCTAGCACACCTACCCATCAGATCAGGCCCTAATTTGCCCCGTGTGGGCTCCTGATCACTCGGCCAAACCCTCAGATCCCCCTCAGACCCCCTTCCGATCACCTCCCCAGTGCATTGATTGCATCTATTTTCCCCTCTAACCACCCCCTGAGACATCCATCAATCACCTCCTGTCACCCCCTAGCACTCCTATCCATCAGATCAGGCCCAATACAACCTGTCATCTAAAAGGCCACCCTGCTTATGACCGGTTCCATAAAATTCGCCCCCTCATAGACCACCTGTCATCAAAATTTGCAGATGCTTATACCCCTGAACAGTCATTTTGAGACATTTGGTTTCCAGACTACTCACGATTTTGAACATTTGCATGTGAGAGTGCGAAGGGTTAATTGTTTGAACATTTGCATGTGAGAGTGCGAAGGGTTAATTGATTTTTACTCACGATTTTGGGCCCGTAAAATGCCAGGGCGGTATAGGAACCCCACAAGTGACCCCATTTTAGAAAAAAGACACCCCAGGGTATTCTGTTAGGTGTATGATGAGTTCATAGAAGATTTTATTTTTTGTCAAAAGTTAGCGGAAATTGATTTTAATTTTTTTCACAAAGTGTCATTTTCACTAACTTGTGACAAAAAATAAAATCTTCTATGAACTCGCCATGGGGTGTCTTCTTTCTAAAATGGGGTCACTTGTGGGGTTCCTATACTGCCCTGGCATTTTAGGGGCCCTAAACCGTCAGGCGTAGTCTAGAAAACAAATGCCTCAAAATGACCTGTGAATAGGACGTTGGGCCCCTTAGCGCACCTAGGCTGCAAAAAAGTGTCACACATGTGGTATCGCCGTACTCAGGAGAAGTAGTATAATGTGTTTTGGGGTGTATTTTTACACATATCCATGCTGGGTGGGAGAAATCGCTCTGTAAATGGATAATTGTGTGTAAAAAAAATCAAACAATTGTCATTTACAGAGATATTTCTCCCACCCAGCATGGGTATGTGTAAAAATACACCCCAAAACACATTATACTACTTCTCCTGAGTACGGCGGTACCACATGTGTTGCACTTTTTTACACCCTAAGTTCGCTAAGGGGCCCAAAGTCCAATGAGTACCTTTAGGATTTCACAGGTCATTTTACAACATTTGGTTTCAAGACTACTCCTCACGGTTTAGGTCCCCTAAAATGCCAGGACAGTATAGGAACCCCACAAGTGACCCCATTCTAGAAAGAAGACACCCAAAGGTATTCCGTTAGGAGTATGGTGCAGGGTTGCCAACCCAATTTCTCATTTTTCCTGGACAAAATGCTAAAAAAATCTGGACACCCCAAGTTTTGGACGGACAGGGGGTGGACAGGGGCGTAGCAATAGGGGTTGCAGAGGTTGCGACCGCATCGGGGCCCTTGGGCCAGAGGGGCCCTCCCTCAACTACAGTATTAGCTCTCTATTGGTCCTGTGCTCATAATACTCACTTCTATAGATACTTTGAATAGCAGTAATCCTTAACAAACTGTTCCCCATCCCCTTATTGCACCTCTGACACTGTAGTTGCCATTAACAGGTTTTGGTGCGCCGTATCAATTGTTATGTATAGAGTACTTGGGGGGGCCCCATTGTAAAACTTGCATCGAGGCCCACAGCTCCTTAGCTACGCCACTGGGGGTGGAGTCAGGGGTAGAGTCATTAGCGGGCTTTTTAGGGAACTTCTTGTGAATTTTGGGAGGAAAGAAACACACTGTAGCTGAAGCAGGTGATTACTGCATACGGCTCATGTGAAGCAGCCCTCCTGAACTGAGAAGACATGTTTCCCGGTAAAAGAAGCATGTCAGTACAATATAAATACATAATAATATTAATATGGTAAGAGATTGGGCTATGACTATGGTAGGACTAGATTGTGAGCTCCTCTGAGGACAGTCAGTGACATGACTATGTACTCTGAAAAATCCTGCAAAACATGTCAGATCCTCTGGTCCCCTGCAGCACCCCACTTTTTGTTCCGGCAATCAGCAAGTTAATAGCCACTGCACCTGTGCGACCCTGCCTGGTTGCACAGGCGCAGTGGCCCATTTACTCGCTGAGTCGCTGGAACCAAAAGTGGGGCGCTGCAGGGGACCAGAGGATCTGTTTGTCACCGCGTGAAGTGAGGCGTACACAGGGCAGCTGGAGGGAGGGGGCCGGTAGAAGCCCCAGATAAGTTACTCTTGCTTTTTTTTTTTTAAATCACTTTAGTATCCCTTTCAAGCAGACCTGAACTCCGAACTTCCTCTCTGCTCTAAAAGATAAGCAACAGCATAATAACTTTTAAAGAAAAAACATTTCTTTGTTACAGCTGACACAAATCCTGCAATAAATCTGCAGTGTGTCTACTTCCTGATTTCATGGAAGCAGACATATTGTTAACATCCTGTGGTTTCAAATGAGCTTATCTGCCATGGCAGTCAGGTGACACAGGGAGAGATCAAATTACAACTTGTGGACAGCATGGTGGCATAGTGGTTGCAGCGCTGAGTCTCTGGTTTGATTCCCAGCCAGGGCACAGAGTTTGTATGTTCTCAGTGTGTCTGTATGGGTTTCCTCCGGGCCCTGCAGTTTCCTCCCACATCCCAAAAACATACAGATAACTAAATTGGCTTCACCCTAAAATTGGCCCTAGATACATACTTACATAATGGAGGACATATGACTACAGTAGGGATTCGATTGTGAGCCCCTCTGAGGGACAGTTAAGTAACATGACTATGTACTCTTTACTGCATATGTCACGTTATATAAATAATAATAAATAGACACAAATGAGGAGGAATTAAACAGGCAAAATTCTCTAAATACATGTAGGGTGCATTTCTCCATACTTCCCTTTTGTCCTGTCCGGGTCACACAAACACTTTTAGGAATGAAAGAACTATGTTGCCATCCTCACCTCACAGTGTAGTAGAAAACTGAGGTACTCCCTCCTTCTGCATCGCCTGCTGAATACAGGCATGATGCATGAATGAACTTTGTGACCTGGCTAGTGGTCACAAACGGCCAGCTGTCAGACCAGAACGAGATAAGATCTGATATACTAGATGAGGGACAGCCGGAATGCTGCTGCCATGGCGTTCAGCAAGCTTGTGTCTTTTTCTCACTCGCTAGGTGTCCATGCCTCCCAACTATTATAACGTTACATGGAGGTGTAAGCAGCTGGAGCTGGAGCCTGACAAGCTAGAGGAAGAGGCGTCTTGAAGGGGGAGAAAGGATCTGGAGGCAAGCAGACAGTGAAGGCTGATGCTCGATGTTTCATAGAAAGAGAGGGAGGAGGAGCTGCAGATGCGGCAACAGATACTATATTGAACGGACACAAGGGAAAAATATACGGGCAGTACGGACAGGGCAATTTTGCCTAATTTTTTACTGACTGTCCGTGAATTGATGGATGCTTGGCAACACTGGTATGGTGAGTTCATAGAAGATTTTATTTTTTTGTCACAAGTTAGGGGAAAATGACACTTTGTGAAAAAAAACTATTAAAATCAATTTCCACTAACTTGTGACAAAAAATAAAATCTTCTATGAACTCACCATACTCCTAACGGAATACCTTGGGGTGTCTTCTTTCTAAAATGGGGTCATTAGTGGTTTTCCTATACTGCCCTGGCATTTTAGGGGCCCTAAACCGTGAGGAGTAGTCTTGAAACAAAAATGACCTGTGAAATCCTAAAGGTACTCATTGGACTTTGGGCCCCTTAGCGCAGTTAGGGTGCAAAAAAGTGCCACACATGTGGTATCGCCGTACTCAGGAGAAGTAGTATAATGTGTTTTGGGGTGTATTTTTACACATACCTATGCTGAGTGGGAGAAATATCTCTGTAAATGGACAATTGTGTGTAAAAAAAAATCAAACAATTGTCATTTACAGAAATATTTCTCCCACCCAGCATGGGTATGTGTAAAAATACACCCCAAAACACATTATACTACTTCTCCTGAGTACGGCAATACTACATGTGTGGCACTTTTTTGCAGCCTAACTGCGCTAAGGGCCCCAAAGTCCAATGAGCACCTTTAGGCTTTACAGGGGTGCTTACAAATTAGCACCCCCCAAAATGCCAGGACAGTAAACACACCCCACAAATGACCCCATTTTGGAAAGTAGACATTTCAAGGTATTCAGAGAGGGGCATGGTGAGTCCGTGGCAGATTTCATTTTTTTTTTTTTGTTACAAGTTAGCAGAAATGGAAACTTTTTTTTTTCTTGTCACAAACTGTCATTTTCCGCTAACTTGTGACAAAAAATAATATCTTCTATGAACTCACTATGCCTCTCAGTGAATACTTTGGGATGTCTTCTTTCTAAAATTGGGTCATTTGGGGGGGTATTTATACTATCCTGGAATTCTAGCCCCTCATGAAACATGACAGGTGGTCAGAATAGTTAGAGATGCTACAAAATGGGAAAATTCACTTTTTGCACCATAGTTTTTAAACGCTATAACTTTTACCCAAACCAATAAATATAGGCTGAATGGGTTTTTTTTTTTATCAAAAACATGTTTGTCCACATTTTTCATGCTGCATGTATACAGAAATTTTACTTTATTTGAAAAATGTCAGCACAGAAAGTGAAATTCATGTCGTTTTTGATGAATATAATAAAAAGTAAAAATTGCAGCAGCAATCAAATAGCACCAAAAGAAAGCTTTATAAGTGACAAGAAAAGGAGCCAAAATTCATTTAGGTGGTAGGTTGTATGAGCGAGCAATAAACCGTGAAAGCTGCAGTGGTCTGAATGGAAAAAAGGGTCTGGTCCTTAAGGGGGGGGGGGGGGGGGGGGGTAAAGCCTACGGTCCTTAAGTGGTTAAGACGGACGTCAGTTCCTGCACAGGGATGTAGATATTCATCTATTGCAGCAGCAGATGGCCGCCGTTCGCTCCCACACTCGCTCCTGCGCGGGTACTCGTTGCCGCCCGTTAGAGGGGAGATTAGTGAATGGGAACGCAGTCCACCCCTATTCATTGATCTAAGTCCTCGTGTCAATGATCGCTGGCATCAATGACACCGGAGTAACACATCCACGCATTACTTTCTCTTAGCAAACTTATAGTACACTAATAGTAAATAATGTGCGAGGACATCTTCTGGCCAAATAGTAAAATTATACCTACATTCATTTATTTTAATAAAAAGACCCATATATACATTTAAAATGAACCCCTTACCTCCCACCCTCTCTCAGTAACCTAATTAAATGATATGCATATTAAAAAATGACAAATAAAAAAAATACAGTTACCTTAGGGACTGAACTTTTTTAACCACTTAATTCAACCACTTAAATATCCATCAAGATAGTCTGCACTGCTGCCGCTGAGCCGGGTGCGCAATCGCATGCGCTCCCGCCGCCTTCCGATAGCCCGGAGATAAATGAATGGGAACAATTTCCCATTCATTGATCTAAGTCCCCGTATGTAACACCGACGCCGTCAACGAGACGGCTCCGTCTTTTACAAATCCCCTTATGTCCCATCCACTCATTACTTCCACTTTGCGTAGTAATACTACGCATGCAGAAGTGAGCTGCGAGTGCATCTTGTGGCCAAATAGTAAAATTACATCTGGAAATAAAAATGTCCAGATAATGACATATTTTTTTTATTTTAAAATTAGTCCCTTACCTCCCACACTCCCCAATAGCTACACAACATTTTTTTGTAAAAATATATATATATATATATATATATATATATATATATATATATATATATACCTTTATTTTCAAATAAAATATTGTCGCTATACATTGTGATAGGGACATAATTTAAATGGTGTAGTAACCGTGACAAATGGGCAATTCAAATACATGGGTTTTAATTACTGTAGCACGTATTATTTTAAAACTATAATGGCCAAAAACTGAGAAATATTGAATTTTTTCCATTTTTTTCTTAAAGAGGAATTGTCAGCCATACTATTTCAGAAAAGAAAACCCACATATATAAGTAGATAAATACTTAAATACTCTCCTTACATAACATATGTATTGCACTGTCCACATTTTGATTTTAGTGATTTTTCTACAGTGAAAAAAGGAAAAATCCTTCTTAGTATTTCCCATTTTAAGTGTGGCTATTTTGAAGCCAATTCTGATGTAATTTCCTCCCTTAGTCTCCTCTGCCTGATTTGCCTTCCCTTCGCTGTAGAAAGTGCATTGTCTCAGCATGAGAAATATTGGCCAATCAGAGAGAAAGAGGTGTGAGAGGGGAAAACAGGAGGGAAAGAGGCTTCAGCCAATCAGGCTGCATTAGTTAAGTCTGACATGAAGTACAGAAGCAAAAAAAGGACAACCCAGCATGCCCTGCAACTTTTTGTGTACCAAATTTTGTGTGTACCCAATATGAGTCCGGTACACTGGTGAATGATTATTTATCAACAAGAAAAGTAATAGAGATTTTAACTTTTGGATTGCCTGGTTAGCATCCTTATTACCAGATAAAAATAAAAAAAAATATTTTTGATTTCATTCCCGACAGTTACTTTTTAATCTTCCTGTTAAAATGGATTTCGAATAAAATAATTATTTGCAAAATATACCACCCAAAGAAAACCTAAATGGTGGCGGAAAAAACAAGATATCGATCATTTCAGTGTGATAAGTAGTGATAAAGTTATTGGCAAATGTAAGAGATGTCAAAGTTGCATAAGGCTAAAGTGGTTAATATGTATGTCAAAAGGGTATATTAATGTTATTTATGAAATGATGGGCGTGTAATTAGTGATGGACGCAAAATTGAAAAAATGCATATTTATTTACATATAAAATAATGGCGCAATACATTGTACTAGGAAAATATTATAAACGCTTTAATAACTGGGACAAATGGGCAAATAAAATGAGTGGGTTTTAACATGTATTATTTTAAAAATACAATGGGCGAAAACTGAGAAAGAATGTATTTTTAAAAAAAAATCTTATTTTTCCCATTAAAATGCATTTAGAATAAAATAATTCTTAGCAAACTGTACCATCCAAAGAAAGCCTAATTAGTGGCAAAAAAAAAAAACAAGCTATAGATCATTTCATTGTGATAAGTAGTAATTACGATACAGGCGAATGAATGGAAGGAGCACTGAAAGGTGATAATTGCTCTGGTACAAAAGGGGAAAAACTCCTCATTAGTGAAGTGGTTAAAATAGTACTTATCCCACAGATTGAAGTATTACAGTCCTATAGAAGTCACAAGGATGAGAACAGTTGTTAGGGGCATAGCAATAGCCTCCGGCACATGTCTCTGCATGTCATGTGTCATGCATAGAGAGGCACATAGTAATTAGCTGCACAGCACGGCACAGAGCTGTAGTGAAGTGGGGTGAAGAGGACCTGTACTGCCACCGTAAGCAGGTAATGTACAATGCTCCGCTGCTGCTCTACATTATGTACAGGAGCAGGTCCCCTCATGGTGGAGGTCAGATAATTCTTGAAGGGGCGTTGAGGTGCGGGTAGCCCAGGCAACAGATCTCGGCGGGTGGGGGGGTGCACAGCTTAATGTAGTTACACCCCTGGTAGATGTGGTTTAATCAGCCTATGACGTGCCATCATTTGGTGATGTAAAGAAGCACACTTGAGGCTCTTCCTATCTACTCAACCATACCCAAGTAATCATCTAAGCCTTAGAAGATATTACTTCAAAGTGAGTTGCTCATCAAACTCCATGGTAGGGAATCATCAACTAGAAATGGCCCGAACAGTGCGATCGCGAACTTATTCACGCAAACTTTCAGTGGTTTGCGTTTGCGGTGAACCTCGAACCATATGTGAGTTTGACCCGCCCCCTATACTACATCATTAGGGTCAACTTTGACCCTCTACATCACAGTCAGCAGACACAGGGTAGCCAATCAGGCTACACTCCCTCCTGGAGCCCCCCCCCCCCCCTTATAAAACGCAGGCAGTGTCAGCCTTTTCACTCACTCGTGTGGCTGCAGTAATTAGAGAAGGGAGAGAACCTGCTGACATAGGGAAAGCTTAGTTAGGCTCTTGTGTTAGGCTTGTTAGGGTGCTCCTTCGTGCTGATACTTATTGCTAAAAAGCACTTCTCATCCCCAACAGCTCTTTTGAGAGCTAATGTTGTTCTTGTGATCTATTTTTTTTGTGTTTGTCTGTGTCCCACAGACACTAGTGTTGCATATACAGCCCTGTCAGTCAGTCGCGGCTGCTGGACCTTAGCCCCTTGGTAATTCCTACTGTGCCACTGCCAGGCCCAGCACATTCAGTGACTACCAGTGTGTGTGACAGCTGCACATTTGTAATACCAACCACTGCATACCGACCTGTTCAGTGCATCTACCTACCTACCTACGTGAGCGCACACAGTGTTATATACCACCAGTCACTGCACCTGTTCACGGTACCTGTGTGTGTGACAGCTACACATTTGTAATACCAATCACTGCATACCCACCTGTTCAGTGCACCTACCTACCTACGTGAGTGCATGCAGTGTTATATACCAGTCAGTCGCTGCACCTGTTCATGGTGCCTGTGTGTGTGACAGCTGCACATTGTATTGATACCAGTCACTCCATATCTGTTCACTGCACCTGTGTGACTGCACATTGTATTAGTCAAGTCAGTGCATACCTTTCACTTCATCCCCCCAATATGGGCAAAACAGGCAGAGGCAGGCCACCCGGCAGGTCTGTTCGAGGTCGTGCTGTTGTGATTTCGTGCGGCCCTGGCCCAAACTACAGTGTTCAGAAGGCGCGTGCCATCAGCCCCCAAGATTGTCAGGACGTAGTTGACTATTCACAGAACACCTCATCTTCCTCAGCTTCCGTACAGAACTGAGACATATCTTCCTCCTCCTGCCCTGATTCTGGCACCCCACTTAACACTCAGTCAGCCGCCACCACCAAAGTGACATCACCCCAGGGCTCAGCGGTGTGGACATTGTTGTGTGTGTCTGCCTCAGATGAGAGCAATTCCATCTGTACTCTCTGCCACCAAAAATTGAGCCGTGGAAAGACCTAGACCCACGTAGGGACAACTTCCTTACAAAGGCACATGATGACAAAGCACAAACTGCAATGGGATGACCACCTGAGGAAAAGCAGCACACAAAAAAAAGCCACACATCGCAGTGGAAGATACCAGGCCGCATTTATTTCTCAAAAAAGGTGATACCCAAACTGTACCGTGATGTTGAAAGGCAAGTGGTGTCATCTCTGGCACACAGCGTTGGGTCAAGGGTCCATCTGACCATGTGGTATGCAAAGCACGGTCAGGCCTGCCCTAAGACTAAGTCAGTCCTCACACACAGCATCTCTGCCTGTACGCCGTGTGACTGCCTGCTCCAAGACTAAGTCACTCCCCACACAGCATCTCTGCATGCACACCGCTTGACTGCCTTCTCCGCCACCACCAACAGGGTCCAGGTCTCCAGGCGGATTCCTGAATTTAGCAGCGGCCGCTATAATAATTTTCCTGGTGCGTGTACATGCCTGCCTAATTTTTCTGGCTGCACTGCAGCTGCAACAACAAAACAAAAGGCATGTACATGTGTCAATTCCCCTTTGGGATTGTTACCTTGCCGCAGTGAAGGGGCTGGCGTATCACAATGAAGCAATGACTGACGGCTATATTAGTGTCTCAGGGGAGGGGGGCACACCCAAGATAATAAGGTCATTGTTTCATTGTGGACAGACCAAATTTGATCAGCTGGACAGTCACTGTTCTGTCGTTGAGCTACCTCAGCCCGGCAACCATATGGGCCGGAAAGCCGCCATCGCCTGCACTCTCGCCATGGTGCGCACCAGTCCAGCACGTCCATCACTACACAAACAGCTGTTTGCGGTGCGATACACAGTGAGTTTGGTCTGTCAGTGTGAAAAAGTACACTAATTAAAATACCTGATTGATGTATACACATGCAAGATGTTTTAAAGCACTTTAGGCTCCAATTAAGCATTCAATCTGATTTATGCACTTAAAACACTGCTGTGCGTCAAATCCAGATTTATCCCCAGGACTTTTGGCGTGTATCCCATGCCTCCATGCAAAAACTCAGATGTTAGACCCCTTGAAACATCTTTTCCATCACTTTTGTGGCCAGCATAAATGTTTCTAGTTTTCGAAGTTCGCCTCCTCATTGAAGTCTATTGCGGTTCTAAAAGTTTGCGCGAACCAAATTTTTTGTGGAGGTTCGCGTTCGAGGTTCACGAACCGAAAATCGGAGGTTCGAGCCATCTCTATCATCAACATGGAAGTGATGGACTCCCACTTACAATTTGAACAGATTTAGCAATGCTAATTTTATAAATCTGTCTGCACACAGACTATAAAAACTGCTCAAGCCAATTACTATATCCTTTTTAAACCAATGCCATTGGTAGTTGAAAAAAAGGCTTTAATTCTCGTCTTTGAGAAAAAGCTCTGCTGACTCCTGTTAAATCACCCACTGAGATAGCAGCTAGCAGAACACATTAGAAGACATAATTGTACAAAATAAGATCATTTTTGCACCTGTGTGCAGAAACTGGTTCATTATCGTGGATATGTGCACTCAGAACTGCTCATCATAATGAGAGAAACTGTGCTACTAACACAATCAATGCCATTACTATGCAATAAACCGTCAACAAAAAGAACTGATAAGCTGAAAAACCGCCACACGGAATTTCGAATTACAATTATTCTTTCCGTTTGAAAAGTTATTGCAGAGCAAGATTTCAAGAACAGAAAGATTTCCTCATGGTACTTTGCTAATAAGAAGAAAATTATTTCTGTCAAAGGGAATGTGAGTATGGAGTAGTTTATTAACAGGACTCCGTAAGCAGTAAAAACACGAAAAATAATACAAATGAATATTTTTTAACGGCTACCTACAAAAAAAACAACATAATGCTGGCTTTTAAAATGATGCAGGCGTACGTGTAAAGAGGCAACCTGCATGCTAACCAGAAAAAGTGCCATTATTTTTTCTATTCTACAGCACTTTCCAGATCGCCAGATTTATGGAAGCGGCCATCAACCTGAATGACTGCTAGTTACGTGTGAGACATCCGCTTTTCTTCATTTACCACTTTACTGTTAACAACACTATGATGATTACCTTATTTATAACACCTCGGTCAGAATAATAGCCTCTTTATGATAGTCAAATGGCATCAATCACTTTTTTAATGTGACAAACATCATGGGACACATTGGAAGATGATGGCATTTACTTAAAACACCCTGTTTGCCACTTTGCATTGGATTGCCATTTTTAAAAGTAGCGGTTCACAACTGCAGTTAAAGGAAATAGGCTATGTAATGCAGCTTTTTCTGATGAGACTTAAAGTGGACCTGAACGCTTGCACACGACAGAAGGAAAACATAGAGAAATGCACCCTGTATGTATTTAGAGTGCCTTATCAAAGTTAACACTCCTTATCAGAGAGGCATAGCAAGCGCTACAAACTTATGCCTGCTAATTGGAACCCTGTGGGTTCGTAGCGCTCACTGTGCTACTCTGATAAGGCATGTTAGCTTTGATAAGGCGTGTTAACTTTGATAAGGCGTGTTATCTCTGATAAGGTGTGCTATTTGTCATAGCACGGTTAAGTGAATCAACCCCATTTTGTTAAAAAAAAGTTTCATTATTTGTAAAAGAATGGAGCCAGAAAAGCAGCCATAAAGGGCACCTGAGGGAAGCGGGATATGGAAGCTGACATATTAATTTCCTTTTAAGTGATAGCAGTTGCGGGACTGTCCTGTTGATCCTCTGCCTTTAATCCTCTTAGCTGTAAACCCTGAACAAGCATGCAGATCAGTTGTTTCTGACTGAAGTCTGCCTGTCTTAAAGGGGTTCTGTAGCGCATTATAAAAACAAAAACTGTCACTTACCTAGGGCTTCTACCGGCTCCCTGCAGATAGCCTGTCCCGGCGCTGTCACTCAAGAATCCTCCGTTCCCCGCCGCGGGTCACATCCAATTATTCATCTAACTAGACGAATGTCACTGCGGCTGAGCAGCTATGGCATCCTCACTCCCGCTCCCGCAGGAGCTTACTGCGCAGTTACTTACTAACTAGACGAAGCCACATTGACATTCGTCTAGTGAGATGAATAATTGGATGTGACCTGCAGCGGGGAACATGGGACTCATGAGTGATGGGGCGGGGCAGGCTATCTGCAGGAGGCTGGTAGAAGCTCCATGTAAGTGACAGTTTTTGTTTTTATAATGCGCTACAGAACCCCTTTAATGATGCAAGATTGGAGGGAATTCTCAGGGTTAATTACTTACCTGATCGACTGTAGTTCAGTCGCAGATGACACCACCACCAGACCCCCCCCCCCCCCCCACACACACACACACACACACTTCCTCCTCAGCAATGCAGTCACAGCTATGTTTCCAAAGTATTCTGAAGCCCTTTGGGAAACTCTGCCTGCATTGCCGCAGACTGCCATAAGCTCGCCAGCCACCAATTAGGGCTAGCTGGGGTCTGGCAATGGCAACGCAAGCGGGAGTGGCCAATACCTATGCAAAAGTTTGAAAAAAAACCAGCCTTGGCTGCATTTCCAATGGGGGTGGAGCACTTACATGAATTAGTGAATTACAGACGATCAGATAAGTAATTAACCCTGAAACCGCACCAATTCTGGTGTGACAGGCTCTGTCTTTTAGACTGGAATGTCTTTAAATAAAGTGCTGTAAATACTGCTAAATAATTCACAATGCCAGACATCGACAGAGCATTTCTTGTGGAGAAGTGAGAGATTATATGGAATGCTGAAAGAGTTCTTGAATTCTATGAAAACACACTGCCAAATTTTAAAAACAGAATAAATTTTGATGCTACAAAAACCTCATTTGCCACCTCAAATGATTTCTTTACAATCCAGCTATAAACGTACACTTGAAGAGAGAGGTAGATGGAGGCTGACATGTTGATTTCCTTTTAAAGGGAACCCGAGGTGAGATGGATATGGAGGTTACCATATGTATTTTCTTTAAAATAATACCAGTTGCCTGGCAGTCCTCCTGATCCTGTGTCTCTAATACTTTTAGCAATAGACCCTGAACAAGCTTATGCTGATCAGGGACTCCACTATCTCAGGTTTTACTGGATTATCCATATGCTTGTTCCAGGGTTTGACTCAGACACTACCTATGCCAGAAGATCAACAGGGTGGCCAGGCAACTGCCATTGTTAAGAAGGAAATAAATATGGCAGCCTCTATTTCCCTCTCACTTCGGATTCCCTTTAAACAATACCAGTTGCCTGGCAGTGTGACTAATCTGTTTGGCTGTAGTAGTGTCTGAAGCCCACACCTGAGAAAAGTATGCAGCTAATTTAATCAGACTTCAGGTAGAAACACCTGATCTGAACGCTTATTCAGGGTTTATGGCTAAAAGTATTAGAGGCAGAGGATCAGGACAGCCAGGCAATTTTAAATAGATCAGCCTCCATATATATCCCTGTCAGTTAGGGTGTGCTTTAAGGTATCAGGTGTATATTTCTATCTGTGCCTGAAATAAAGCTTTTTTTCAGTCTTGAAAGAGTGCAAGTCATACTATGAGACTTGTGCCCACTGTGCATGTTACAGGCATTTTCTGTTCAATATTCTTTAGCCTCTATTTTGACAGACAGCAAAGATTTGGAGACAATAGTAAAACCCATTCCTAAGAATGACACTATGAATATGATGACAGCTTGACATGAATCTAATTCCAGGTGGACATATACAACTTTGAACATAACAGGTTTCCTACTGTGGTTATAATTACACAAAAGACAAGAACCCACCTACACCAATATTACCCACACCGAAAATATTACGTTTAACTGTATTATTACTTTTTCACCTGTTTTGTACAGCATATAGCAAATATCAATCACGATTGACTATGAAAATTAAAACAGTAAATTATCCACCATAAGGACAGATCTATTCTGTTTATATGCTTTGGGGGGACATGTACAGCTCATAGAAGCAGATGTAATTATCCACTCCACAGAACTGACTTGGTATTTTGATTCCATTATATCGAGGTTGAATAAACCCAATACGAACATCCCTGTAGCCATATTCTGACATGCAGGAAATGCATTTGTAATTTCATAAAACACTGGCAGAAAAGATTGAAAACAAAGGTGTGCATATCCCACCTAGAGAGGTAAATTGTTATGAATACTTAAGATTTATGTATTTGGAAAGGCTAATAAATTTCTCTGATAAGCTTCAAACAGAACACATTACTATGGGCATCATTTATAAAAATGAATCAAAAACAGTACTGCTCTGTCAGAAGCTAAATGCTGGTGTTTCACATTCTTTTGAATAATTAAATCTTTACATAGTAACATAGCCTGAAACATTCATCGGTAGTGCAAAGTAAATATAGGGATCCTGAGATCCATGTTGTAAAATGTGATAAGTTGGGCATATTCTTCACAGTGGTCACACTTTCATTTGATCAATCTCCCTGCAGTGGTGTAGCAATAGAGGATGCAGAGGTCGTAATTGCACCGGGCCCCTGGACTGTAGGGACCAACTAGGGGCCCGCCTTCATCCATCTTATTAGCGTTTCATTGGTGCTTTATTTGTAGGGAACACCTCTATATGTGCAATGAATAGTGGTAATCCTTAACTTAAAGTGCTTTCCTACTCTGATTACACCTCTCACACTCTGCAATAAAGTGTTTCGGGCTCCATGTAAAAATTGCACTGAGGCCCTAAGCTCCTTTGATATGCCTCTGAATCCTTGTATAGTCCACATGTAATTAAACCATTATAAGTGCACATTATGATGTAAGATAGAGGCCTATGGATAAACATAATGGTGCTGGAAAAGAGCAGGTATCAGGATAGGTTACATGGCCTGTTCAGCAGTAGCTATTCAAAAAGACTCTGAAGTAAGATTTATATAGATCAACACTTGATATGCATACCAAGGGGGTACTTTAGCTAGGCTTAGGAAGAACTTGAACTTGTCATTGTGAACTCATTATATTAAGTTTTGAGATTTAAAGAGAATCCGAGGTGGGTTTGAAGAATATTATCTGCATACAGAGGCTGGATCTGCCTATACAGCCCAGCCTCTGTTGCTATCCCAAACCCCCCTAAGGTCCCCCTGCACTCTGCAATCCCTCATAAATCACAGCCACGCTGCTGACAAACAGCTTGTCAGAGCTGGCTGTGTTTATCTCTATAGTGTCAGTCTGCTGCTCTCCCCGCCTCCTGCAGAACTCCAGTTCCCGCCTGCATCCCTTCCCTCCCTGCTGATTGGAGGGAAGGGACGGGGGCAGGGACCGGAGCTATGCAGGAGGCGGGGGAGCAGCTGAGACTGACACTACAGATGTAAACACAGCCTCACAGCACGGCTGTGATTTATGAGGAATTGCAGAGTGCAGGGGGACCTTAGTGGGGTTTGGGATAGCAACAGAGGCTGGGCTGTATAGGCAGATCCAGCCTCTGTATGCAGATAACATTCTTTAAACACACCTCGGGTTCTCTTTAAAAAAAAAAGTGGTAAATCATGCATAAACAAACCTGAATATGTTTTATTAGGGGCTTAAAATCAAAGGAATATCTGAAAAACATGTATCACAATTACAGTATAAGGGATCATTCACACAACAAGAGCTTTTCTGAGCGCTTTGTGATTTTAAAAGCTCTTGCTAATGTTATCCTATGTGGGAGTGTCACCATAAAAATCAAATTTCAACAGCAACTGGTCTGAGTGTATTAACCAGCCTGGCGGTATGGACGAGCTCAGCTCGTCCATCACCGCCGGAGGCTGCCGCTCAGGCCCTGCTGGGCCGATTTGCATGAAATAAAGTGCAGCACACGCAGCCGGCACTTTGCCAGCCGCGTGTGCTGCCTGATCGCCGCCGCTCTGCGGCGATCCGCCGCGAGCAGCGGCGAAAGAGGGTCCCCCCAGCCGCCCGAGCCCTGCGCAGCCGGAACAAATAGTTCCGGCCAGCGCTAAGGGCTGGATCGGAGGCGGCAGACGTCAGGACGTCGGCTGACGTCGATGACGTCACTCCGCTCGTCGCTATGGCGACGATCTAAGCAAAACAAGGAAGGCCGCTCATTGCGGCCTTCCTTGTTTATTCTGGGCGCCGGAGGCGATCGGAAGAACGCCTCCGGAGCGCCATCTAGTGGGCTTTCATGCAGCCAACTTTCAGTTGGCTGCATGAAATAGTTTTTTTTTTATTAAAAAAAAACCCTCCCGCAGCCTCCCTGGCGATCTTATCAGAACGCCAGGGTGGTTAAGTGACAAAGATGCTAATCCTGCATTCAAAACTTTCAAAACTTTTTCTGCTGTTATGATTTGGAGGTATCAGTTACTTAAGGAGCACTGGCCCTGTAATAGCCATTGCCATTCAGTTGCATGCTGGGGGTTCTTTTTATCTATAATATATTCCTCCTCCTCCCTTTATTTCCCTGCCTAGCTGCCTAGCTGAAACATGATCTTCTGCTCACTTGTGTTTACAAGCAAGACTGAGGTGACTAAGCGATTAGAGGAAAAAATAAAAAAAGTTAAGGGAAGAAATTACATCAGTATTTAGCCTCAAACTGTGGGCAAGAGACGTGGTTCACACCAGGAACAGAATTCTCTTCATTTACTATATAAAATTCACTGAAATCAAAACGTGGACAGTACAATACATGTGTTATGTAAGTAGATTAAGTATTTATCCAATTATATATGTTTTTTTCCCTGGCATAGTATGGCTAATCCTACTGCTTTAAAGTGAACCAGAGATGAAAAAAAACTAATGAGATAAACAATTGGATCTATCCTTCTACTCCTAAAAATGACTCTTTTAGATATTTCAAGGTTTTATTTTATGTATAAACATTTACAAAGCAGATTTAAAGGGAACCTTAACTGAACGGGGGGGGGGGGGGGGGGTAAAGAGTTTCACTTACCTGGGGCTATTACCAGCCCCCTGCAGCAGTCCTGTGCCCTCGGAGCCGCTCTGGAATCCTCCGGTCCCCCGCTGTCACTTAGTTTTGGTTTTTGACGACTCAGCAGTCGGCCGGCCGCCTTGCGTATTATTGGACGCATTCTCTACTGCAATTAGAGCTGTTGCGGACCGCAACGTGTAAAAAAATACACGTTGTCTCATTCCGCACGCGGCAATCTATCTTTGTACGCATTGCAGTCCGCAACAGTGCTAATTGCAGTAGGGAATGCGTCCAATAATATGCATGGTGGCCGGCCGAATGGTGAGTCGTCAAAACGAAGCTAAGTGACAGCGGAGGACTGGAGGATTCCAGAGCGGCTTCGAGGGGACAGGACTGCTGCAGGGGGCTGGTAATAGCCTCAGGTAAGTGAAACTCTTTACCCCCCGTTCAGTTAAGGTTCCCTTTAATGTTTCATAGTCTCTGCTCAATTGCAGTGTCCCAAGAGTCCCAGAGTTAAAATACATGAACTATTGACTTTTTTATATATTCCTCTCACAGTAAAAAGCCCAGGTATCTGCTTAGGAAAGTGTTGTATTGCTGTCATTTGTTATCAGTGAGCTGACTGAGTCCTGACTGGAGAAAAATTCAGTTCCATAGATAATTATAAACTCTTTCAGGCAGGAAAAAAAATGAAAAGGAGCACAACATAAGTGTCTGTATGCTTGCCACTGTGTATGCACACATGTCTAATTCATCATGTCACATGTCGTCTCTGGTACACTTTAAGCCTGATTGACAAAAAGCATTGCAAGGCCAGAAATCATCAGAAATCATTCTGCAAAATGGATTATCCACTTAAAGAGTACCTGTCAGGCTAAAAAAAGCTAATTTAAACCTCTATTCTCCTGTGTTAAACAGTTTAGAAGGAAGCCACAAAGGCAATACTGAAGTTAAAAATCTCTCTTACTTTGTTGTTGGATTAATAGCAAGCCTCTTTATTCCCAAGCTCCTAAGGAGGCCACAGGTCTTCAGGCCGCATGATACTGCAAAGCATTCTGGGTCCGCTTCTTCTCCCTGGTCCTCCCCTTCATTTGACTACCCCGCCCTAAGGCTGTTTTCACAGTGAGAAGTTACGGACTGATGTTACAGCAGCCTGTATCTTGCAGCCAAGCTCAAAGCTCTGAAAAATCAAGTGCTGTTCACAGGGCACATGTTCCGTTAGAGTATACTGCACCAGTCCGGTATTGTTCCTAGCCACATGGCTAATTAATATTCACTGCACTTCTGTGTTGTACGGATCATGAACCATTTAGGATCTTTAATCTGGATCTTTTTTGTGAGTCGAACCATCAGGAAGCAGGGTGAGGGAGGATATGACATCACAATTGGCTTCATACAAGACAGACAAACATGGAACCTGCCATGAGCTGTCAGGAGCATCATTCTCTGCAAATACTTTATAAAAATTCTGTGAAATCCAAACGTGGACAGTGAAATGCATATGTAATGTAAGTACAGCCAATATTTAGCTACTGATATATGTGTTACCTAACAGCTCCTCTTTAAACATCTACATGATGAAACATTATCTCCTAGGAGAAAAACTTAATAGCATATGGGCCCTTGTCAATAAAATGCTTTTTAAGTCACCAGAAAGCCAGAAAATACCCAGAATAAATTTGACAGCACTTTTCACCTACTTTTTTTAAATTGCAGAGTTCTAACAAGTTATTTTTAAACAGATGAAAAATTATCTCCTAGGAGAAAACTTAGGTCTTTGAAATAATTTGTTTTAACAATAAAATGTAATAATCTATGAACAACTGAAAAGACATACTGTATTTACAGAGACAGATTTTTTTTTTTTACTAAGTAGATGCAAATGTAGACTAAGGGGCAGGAGTTGATGTCGGAAGCCTTATCAGCAAGACTACATCACCTGCTGTGTCAGTAGATGGGGGCATAGGGTTTCTTTGGACTACTTTAAAAGGTGCCTAGCAGGGAAAAAGGAAAAATCGGATTCACCCGAATCAAAAGCATGGACATAGATGCTACCCATGAGTTCTCTGATCATTCCTATGGGACAAAAGGTCATATGAACTTATATTCGTGAGTTCATTTAGCATTTACTACAGTAAAAGTGGATATGCTGTAAAAAATCCTTTCTTTTTTGTTCTATGTCTGCAGCAGACTGATAACCTTAGAAATGTCATTGTTTCTAAACATGAAACTACAAATAGTGCCATCAATCATGTTACTTGCTGAAACATCATGCCACTGATGATAACACATGCGTTTAACCTCAGATGAAAAGAAAATATCACACTGAAATGACGCAGTTCATACCTTACAAGTAAACAGACATGATCTTAAAAATTAAATTGCAAATTTACTGACAAGTACAGGCAGATTTTTACGGGAAGATTAGCTTTGATACTGAAACCTGCCTAATGTTACATTATGATGACTACATTTCAAGGCTTTATACATTAACGGTCTATAGCAATATTTAAGGATAACAATCATAAAAATGTTCACACACACACTGACATTTTATGTAGTCAGTCAGATGTTGTGATTGGACCTGGCACAAATCAAAAAATCAAGAACTTCCCACTGTTCCCAGGCTATGAAGATATTTACAGTATATGCGTCATCAAAGGATGTAAGCTGTTCCTAGCAATGCTGCCTTATGCAGCTGATTATTGGGGATTTGGTCAATGCCAAGGTTTAAGATGATGCCCCAGGTGCTTTAGTAGTGGCCAAAGGGCACCAGTGACAGAATGGACAACTGTCTTCTCCTGAAAAAGTCCCCCAAATTTCTATCTGTAGACATCTGTGTATCCATACTTGCTTGTTCTTCTAATCAACCACTGTGTTACTGACTGAGACTATTCTGCAAATGTTGATCGCAATGTTCATGTAGAACATTTGCGATTGGCCAAAAAATGAAGCACACCTTTGGAAAAAGGGACCGTGGTGCCCTTGCAATCGGCAATATGTGAGTACTCCATAATTGAGGTGGAAAAGGGCCCTTATAGTGACTCTCAAGCAATTATTTCAGTAATAATGATGCAAAAATGTCTGTTCTTCTTTTCATGAAACCTGTCATAATTCACAGTGTCTATAAACTAACACTGATGCTTAATTTAACACCACAAGCAATTAATTTACCACATTGTGCTACTCAATCAGATCAGATGAAATATATTTGAAAATCAACTAAACCACTGCCTCTGCTAGATCTGTACGGCTCAATGCATGTTAATGCCATGCGGCTATCATTTCCCTGCTCCTTCACCCACTCAGTGAACCTGTGGTATGCAAAAATAACAGCACTGTCTGTACTGGATGTGAAGACCGGTAGCAGAGCCATTTCAGAACAGCTTGGTGCCTTAGATGTTATAGCCACTCTCACCGCTTCCCCATGATAGAAAGAAACTGATCTGGGGGCTTCATCAGGGGACAGTTATATAATCTATATGAGAACATATCTTTTTCGCTTTTTCACTGATGCATAGATTCTACCCCATCAGCTATTTCCTTTGAGGACCTTATTGGATTAATTGGAGAATTACATAAATATACATATTTTATTTATTTATTTTTTTGCATTAACACTTTTTTCTTGCACTGTATTTTGCATGCAGCTTACAATTTGCATTAATGTAAAACACTATCTACTACTTTTTATGGCAATCAAATGGAGGCTGGTTGATTTTATTTTATACTGTATTTGAAATTTTCACATGATGCTATTTTACAATGCAAATAACGATTTATTTGTACAATCAATAATTATTGATTG
The DNA here is from genome assembly GCF_040937935.1 of Hyperolius riggenbachi. Classification (NCBI taxonomy): domain Eukaryota; kingdom Metazoa; phylum Chordata; class Amphibia; order Anura; family Hyperoliidae; genus Hyperolius; species Hyperolius riggenbachi. The sequence goes on from NC_090646.1 coordinate 185,088,650, forward strand.
TAACATATATTTTGTACTTGCAGGGCTTAACCCCTTTTACATTAATAATGTTAAGTCGTTTTTTTATTTAGATGATATGTCCTAAATAAATACAATTATTATATCGCATGGATGACAGAAATAATTCCATTATCAGTGGTTTTTGGATAGAACTTTTTCTCTTCTTTTGCGATTACTTTAATGAAATCTGAACTCAAAAATAAAACAGGATTTTTACATACTTTAGGCTTCTTCCAGCCCCCACAGTGTTCCTGGCCCCTCAGTAACTTTGGACTCTCCTCCATCCTGCTGCTCTTAAAAAGCTTTGGCTGGACTCAGTCACAGCTACAACACATGCTCTTCCTTATCCGCGTTGGATTTAGCAACATTATTACTTAAAGAGAACCTGAACTGAAAACAAAAAGTCAAAATAACCATACACAGGTCATACTTACCTCCTGTGTAGTCAACGCCTCAATCTCTTTCTCCTCTCCTGTGTCCCATTTCTCCACTGTGATCAATGGATTTCTCCATGCTCCATTTTAAAAATGGCCCTTTCCCCATAATAGCTTCCTGGTCAGCTCACTGTTAAACTGTAATATCGCTCACCTGAGCCATAGGGAAACATGGACATTACCTTGCACATTCAGTTGTAACTGACAGCTGCTGATATATAACTGACAGCAACTGGTATATTTCAGTTCTGACAAAATATTGTCAGAACTGTAAGGGATCACTGTAAGAAGAAAATGGTGAGCTTCTGAGAGGAACAGACAGTGAGGTTAGTATGTCATATTCATTTGCAGCTACGTCATGTGTTTATTTTAAATCATTTTACTTGCTTCAGGTTCTCTTTAAACTTCAGTATTGTAAATCTACCACAACATGTCACTGTCTGTAAATGATGCTGCAATGATCTCTATGGCAGAGATCCCCAACCCTGTCATCAAGGCCCACCAACAGTACATGTTTTGCAGGAAACCACACACATGCACAGGTGGGGTAATCAGTGTCTTAGCAGAGCTGATTCACTACCTCTGTGGTTTTCCACAAAACATGCACTGTTGGTGGGCCTTGAGCACAGAGTTGGGGAACACTGCCTTATGGTATTGTGATGTTCTGTATTCCTTCTGTGTTCCTCTCTGTTCTAAGTAAGCTGCATTACCTGATGGTTGTGTATGATTTACCTATGCATGTTTTCTTCAGTAAAGAGTTCTACCTTGTTACACTTGGTGCCTATCTGCGTATAACTGACACTCTGCTACATCAGCCCGTACCTCCTCAATCGTGCTCCACGAGTATTCTGCACATGCGCGATTCCAATAATTTCTGAATTGCACATTTGTAGAATGCTCCCTGCCACTGCTGCCATGCATGGGCGCATGGCAGCGACCGAGGAGGTGTGCATACAGGGCAGAGCTTGTGCTGTAGGTGCAAATAAGCCCAGCCACGGCTTTTCAAGAGGAATGACAGCAGCACGACAGAGAGGAGCTCCCTTCCCATGACATCAATAATGATCCTGCATTTTGCTTCGCATCTGTCACATGCTTTATCAACTCAGTGGCATTAACAATCTGAAGCGTACTGGGAACAGAGCCGGGTATATTTAATAAAGCAGTATACCTGCTTCATCACAGTGAGGTGACTTTTCATTTATCTAGAACAAATGAAACTGTGACCTGATGTGCCTCCTTTAAACAAAATGTAATTTCCACACCAATATAGTTTTCCTCTTTAAGCTGTGAATATTTTGAAAGCAGAAAATATCCTGGGAAAAGTGACATGACAGCAGCTTGGCTTTATGCTATCTTCCTCGCACTGCGTGACAGACACATTAAGATGTATTATGCGGGAGGTGACACCTTTTTCTGTGGAGTAAAACCTGGTAATCTTTTTCACTTCCAATTGTGCTCAGAGCGTGACTACCAGCAAGATAGAGGTAATAGATTTCTAATTAGCCATTCACATCTATTTATCACTGCTTGAGACAAACACTGTAAACACTGTAAACAACTTCATTTGTTGAGTCCTGAGATTCACACATCTGCAACTCCGGGAGAAATACAGCATTATTATCTCACAGCACTTGTTATAAAAACATCATTGGTCACATACCAAGGCTTGCAATAGAGCACTGTAAAAAAATGTATTTTAAGCTTTCTGCAAGGACAATAAAGGAAGGTGCTATTCTACTGACACACACAAATAGACAAATAACATTTATAGCGCACTTTTCTCCTGGCAGACTCAAAGCGCCAGAGCTGCAGCCACAAGGACGCGCTCTATAGGCAGTAGCAGTGTTAGGGAGACATGCCTAAGGTCTCCTACTGAATAGGTGCTGGCTTACTGAACAGGCAGTGCTGAGATTCGAACCCTGGTCTCCTGTGTCAGAGGCAGAGGCCTTAACCATCACACCATCCAGCCATACTGCAGCAAATCAATAAGGATGGGTTTTGTCTGTTTAGTTTACTTATCTCCTCACAAAACAATACAATATTTTTACCTTTGAATAGTGCATTCAAGGTTAAGTAGGCACCTTTTATCACTTTGTGTTGGTAAAATAAACTTAAAGTGTACCAGAGACGACAGA